>NC_141059.1:56265428-56537928 GCF_041138505.1 Cibotium barometz
TATATATATATATATATATATATATTATAAAAATTGACAACTTTGTTTAGATTTTCAACTCTCTCTCTCTCTCTCTCTATATATATATATATATAATTTATAAAAATTGACAACTTTGTTTAGATTTTCAACTCTCGCTCTCTCATTTGGAGGTTTGGGAGGAGATTTGGAGGTTCGTTGAAAAATATCATGCTGGAAATAAGCTAGGAATTATATACACGTGTGCGAAGCATGAGTCAGCCCATTAGTTAAAAGAAAATTAGAGAACATGACGCGAAAAGACCTGCCAATTTCCTTACCATTTTCAGTGTTAGTACTGAAATTACATGCCACAACATTAGGGTAGATTCAAATACACTACAATAAGTATATTAAAAGGCAACACTCAAATTTCAAGGACACCATTAAAATTTAGTTGGAAGTAGGGTTGAAATTTGAGCTAACCTTCAATTTGAAGCCATATATACACTAGCTTGACCTTCAAAAATTAACTAAATATGTATGTTTATGTGTAAAATTTAGAAAATTTCCATAATAGTGGCCTTCTTCTGCAAACTTGTTTTCTAAAAGGTCATGTTTGGGGCTTTTATGCCCTTTGAAGGCTTAAAATTTCGACACGTTGATTCAAAGGGCACATTTTATCTAGTATACATATTCATTGAATTTTTAAATCTCGTATTAAATTATTAAGGTGCAAGCTTAGGAAAATGAAGATTCTCAACTTCATTATTGAGAATAGCCATCATAAATTCTAGTAAACGAAGAGAAGATTATTTATTAACAAAAGAAAACTTGTTTTTAGATATTTACAAAAAAGTAAAGTCATAGCATTGCTTCACCAAGAAGCATTTGGAATCAAAGCTTCACAAAGACGTATTGAGAAACACTGAAATCAACAAAGATGAAAACAACAAAATCTAACTTAGCTTTTTTCATCCATTAGCAACAAAACACACCATAGCATTGATCACGTTCACATAAAAGCATCTTCAATGAACTTCATACATGGAAACACATGAATAAAGGCATCCCCATGCTCTAAAGCTCTCTTGAATTCAACAAATTTTGACACAAAACAGTGACAATAGTTTTTCGATCCTTTAACATGCTCGCCATTAAACACATTAATTGGATTTTTCCTTGCACTTGGCAAACCATCATGATTAGCATATGCATAATATTTACGATGCTAGTTTTTACGTGTTAATTAATAAAGCCTAATTTAATCCAAAGTCAAGTGGGGAGTTGATGATTGAAATATAAAAAATTGGGTGAAATGTGTAGTACTTGAAATTGATTCTTGGTAAAGTGAATGTGGAGTACGTATGCATTCAAATAGGAGCCCTAAGATTGTGCATGAACCTAGGAATGAGTAAACAATTCTTGTAGATGCATGAGTCAGCCCATTAGTTAAAAGAAAATTAGAATACATAACATGAAAAGACCTGCCAATTTCCTTACTATTTTTACAGTGTTAGTACTAAAATTACATGCCACAACATTAGGCTAGATTCAAATACACTATAGTAAGTATATTAAAAGGAAACTCTCAAATTTCAAGGATGACTTTCGACGAAGGGTTAAAATTTGACCTAACATACAATTTGAAAGACATACATACACTAGCTTGACCATCAAAAATTAACTAAATATATATGTTTATGTATAAAATTTAGAGAAATTTTCGTAATAGTGACCTTCTTTTGCAACCCTATTTTCTAAAAGGTTGGGTTTGGGGCTTTGATGCCCCTTGAAGGCCTAAAATTTTGGCACACTGGTTCAAAGGGCACATTTTATCTAGTATACATATTCACTCAATTTTTAAATCTCATATTAACTTATTAAGGTGCAAGCTTAGGAAAATAAAGATTCTCAACTTAATTATTGAGAATAACCATCATAAATTTTAGTAAACGAAGAAAATATTATTTAACAAAAGAAAACTTGTCTTTTAGAATTTTACAAAAAAGTAAAGTCATAGCATTGCTTCGCCAAGAAGCATTGTGGGAAGAAAAGCTTCACAAAGAAGTGTTGAGAAACACTAAAATTAACAAAGATGAAAACAACAAAATCTAACTTATTTTTTCATCCATTAGCAACAAAACACACCATAGCATGAACCACATTCACAAAAGAGCATCTTTAATGAACTTTATACATGAAAACACAAGAATAAATGCATCCCCTTGCTCGAGAGCTCTCTTGAATTTAGCAAATTCAACACAAACCAGTGACAATAGTCCTTAGATCCTTTAACATGCTCGCCATTAAACACAATGATTGGATTGAGCTTGGCAAACCATCATGATTAGCATATGCATAATATTTGTGATGCTAGTTTTAAAGTGTCAATCCAAAAGGCCTAATTTGATTCAAAGTCAAGCGGGGAATTGATGATTGAAATTTAAAATTTTTCATGAGAGGGTGAAATGAGTATTACTTGAAACTAATTTTTGGTGAAGTGAATGTGGAGTATATACGCATTCAAATAGGAGTGCTGAGATTGTGCATGAACCTAGGAATGAGTAAACAATTCTTGGAGATACACGAGTCAGCCAATTAGTTAAAAGAAAATTAGAGAACATAATGTGGAAAGACCTGCCAATTTCCTTTCTATTTTTACACTGTTGGTATTGCAATTACATGCCACAACATTAGGATAGATTCGAATACACTTGTCACGTAGGCTATAACGCCTGTGAGATCGACGGCGGCAGACCGGATGGCCAGTCGGGGCTTTAGCGTCAACGCCTTGGCCGGAGCACTGAGGACGTGGCCATGGGGTTCAGTGGGAGAGGACGCCCATGCGTAGTCATGGGCGGCCAGGTTAGTGTGGACGGCAGGCCACACACTATATAGCCTGGGGGATGAGGGGCAATCCTCATTCTTCCTCTACGGGTGGTGAGCCAGAGGCTGTCCCCTCCTGTGGTAACGCCCGTAGTGGTGTTACGGTGATCTAACATTGGTATCAGAGTGTCAGTTTCATTTGTTCAGGGTCCGTGCGTGACCGGGGACCGGAGCCCACTCAATGGTTTTCAACCATTCAATAAAAATCTTATCCTTATCTCCACAATCGACTGTGTGGAGGGAGGCGGCCATAGCTGGAAGGAAGGGTTCTTTCTCTCTCTCTCTCTCTCTCTCTCTCTCTCTCTCTCTCTCTCCCAGTTGTTGCACACACCCAAGCACTCCATTGCAGGTAAGCAATTTTGTTTTTTTTCCTTTGGAGCTTGTCTACGAAAGAAGAGTTTTTTGTCTGGTGTAGAGAGAGAGGTCGGCTGTGAAGAGAGAGAGGCGGCTGTCTGGTGCTGTCTGGTGTGTGGAGGGAACCGGCGGCCTGCCTGGTGCTGCTGTGACGGCCAGCCCACAGGTGGCCAGCCCATAGGCGGCCAGCCAGGCCAGCGCAGCCGTTCAGCGGTGGCCAATCCACAAGCGGCCAGCCAGGCCAGCGCAGCCAACGCAGCCAAGGCCAACCAGGCCAGCGGAGCCGGCGGCCAGCCAAACTAGTGCTGATGGTGGCCAGCCATAATTTTATTATTATTATTTGTTTAAAAAAAATAAGAAAAATCAAACGAACACCTCTCTCCCGGTAGTGGAGGGATAATCCCGGCGAGGGATAATCCAGGGTGGTTCAGGCACAAGTTCCCGCGGGGATTAATTTTTTTTATGAGTTGTAGGCACCTTTCTCTCGGATCGGAGCATCCCGGAGTAGCGACGCTTGTAGAGGCTCGCAGTGCAACACAAATCAACAGTCGACGATAGTCGCAGTAGGCGACCGTAAGGGGGGTGACTATTCTCTCTCCACCACTGCTCATTTTATTAGCGTTTTTTTGTAATTTTCGAGTTCTGGTATTTTTATTTGTGCAAGAATTAAAATATGTCTGCTAGGCGTAATGTGTCCCCACCGCCTTCTACTTCTCTAGGGTTTTCAGGTCTCTTGTTCTCGGTCGTGGGTTTGACCCCGATCGAATTGTTAGGCCATATACACCCGACCGTTGTTCGGAGTGCGCTCTCGTCGATCACGCGTGATCCATCAACGCCCTCCTCATCTGTTGACCCCGCCTTAGGACCCAGCGAGCCCGCAGCGACTGCAGTAGCATATGACTCCTTTCTGGCCGATGAGCCAAATGACATGAACACCGACGTTGCCGAGGGGACCAAGGAGAACCTCTTGGAATATGATGACGACGAGTATGACCTATTGGACCCCGACGTCCTGACAGAGATGGAGCTCTCTAGTGGACTTTTTAAATATCTTAATGCAAAACTGAACAATATGAATAAAGTCCAGGCTGACTTAGTCACGATGCTACAAAGCACCTCCACACGGTTAGACGCACTGACAGCCGCCTCGGCGGCCAGTACTCCGACTCCTCGTGAAATAGACGAGCTCCTGCGACACGGGTGAGCATAGCCTCGCCAGTGGTTACAGGAGTACAGGCCGATGCACCTGTGGGGCCGCCATCCGTAGAGACAGCTTCGTCATTATTGAAAGACTTGAAGCTGCCTAGTTTTGGTGGCGAGGAGAAGGAGAGAAACAAGGACTCGGTCAACATGTTTCTAGCGAAGTGGTCAGACTTACACGCGCTGCAACAGCAGCCTAGTCGGGTGCAGCTCGTAGAGGCTAGCCTCTCATTAACCGACAAAGCATACAAGTGGTGGATGAGTTTGACGACTCGTCCTGCCACTTGGACGGAGTTTGAAACGATGTTTTGAAAAAAGAGTTTTTGCCTGTTAATGAGGCGGAGAGAAACTGGGAGTTATGGGACAAGTGCTCGATGGAGAACAAATCCCTGACTCATTACATCTCAGACTATAGGGAGATAGTACTCAAGCTAAAGGGGATCGATGCATTCCAGACATTGTGAGGCTTTAAAAGAGGCCTCAAAGATGATTACCTTGATTACATAGAGCCCTTACAGCCTAAAGACTTAGCAGAGGCAATTAAGTATGCGTCGATATTTGATGACATCAAGCGCCGTAGTGCACGTGGTGGTTCGAGCAGGGCCGAGGGTAGTGAGAAGAGGAGGTCAGGGCTTAAAAGAAAAGGGTTCCATAGTGATAAGCAGGGGGATAGGATGGACCAGGAAGGACAGGGTGGTCATTGGTCTAAAAAACCGCGACCATCCAAGAAGAAAAGAGACAGCGAAGTCCAAAAGAAAGAGCAGTATATTAAAGCACGAAAGAAAAATTGCTGCTTTAATTGCAACGATGTAGGGCACACGAAGGCTGAGTGTCCAAAGCCTAAAGCCAGCACGAGTGGCAACGAGCCCAAAAGAGATGGTAAATCCTCTAGGCAGTTGCATATAGTGCAGAGACTCCCTCTCAGTTCCGCAGAGTTCAGAGAGGTGACAGTGTGTCATTGTGATGAGCATCACGCTTGGTGACACCAGCGATGTGGCAGCCTACTGTAGGTCCGCATGACATGGTGCGCATGTATGGCACCATAGGTGGTCGTAGAGTCACAGTTTTTATTGATGATGGAGCTAGCCACAACTTCTTGAACTACTTGTTAGTCAAGAAGTTGGGGTTGACTGAGACCCGGAGCGATCATGAGTATACTGTTGGCCTAGCCAACGGGTATGACAAAATGGTATGGAATACCGTAGTATTGGGGGTCCCATTATCTATGCAGGACTACGAGGCTCCGCTTGACTTTCAGGTCATGCACTTAGCCAGAGCAGACGTATATCTAGGCAGGGAGTGGCTGTATGGCTTGGGCCCTAGTTTAGCTCG
Organism: Cibotium barometz; assembly: GCF_041138505.1. Classification (NCBI taxonomy): domain Eukaryota; kingdom Viridiplantae; phylum Streptophyta; class Polypodiopsida; order Cyatheales; family Cibotiaceae; genus Cibotium; species Cibotium barometz. The sequence goes on from NC_141059.1 coordinate 56,271,162, forward strand.
GAGTTACCTACATAATATGCTACGTTTTGAGCATGGAGGTAGAGTCATTACCCTGCAGGGCGACTGTACTGTCCCTGCCACACCACTTATTTCCTCCATGGAGCTATGCAGCACAACGGTCCGCAGAGGCCAAATAGTAGAGGTATATGCTTGTTACCCTCTTTTAAATTCTGTGTCTGTAGATGAAACTATAAATGATGTTTGCATAGACAAACAAGGAAAACAAAATAGCCTTGGACGAGACCTACTGTTTGAAAACCCTATTTGGCATGCATGCGATTCAAACAAGAAAAAATCCAAGGTGAAAGACACATTAAAGAAAAAGTACGTAGATACTTTAATGAATTTATTAGAGGAATTTCAGGATGTTTTTCGTGATGATTTGCCAGATGGCTTACCACCATCTAGAGAAGTAGACCATGGCATCGAAGTTATGCTAGGATCAAAACCTATAAGCAAACCTGCTTATAGATTAAGCCACTCCGAGGCACAGGAGGTGGAAAAACAATTGACGGAATATTTGAACAAAGGCTTCATTCAGCCTAGTTCAAGTCCGTGGGCATCGCCTATTCTTCTGGTAAAGAAGAAAGACGGATCTATGCGGATGTGCATAGACTATAGGGCTCTTAATCAGATAACGATTAAGAACAAGTATCCGATACCATGCATGGATGAGTTGTTTGATCAACTCTATGGATTGAGATACTTTACAAAAGTAGACCTGAGATCAGGGTATCATCAGGTTAGAATTAAAGCAGAAAATGTTGTGAAGATAGCATTTAGAACCCGTTTTGGGCATTTTGAGTTTTTGGTTATGCCTTTTGGGCTAACCAATGCTCCAACGACGTTTATGACGCTAATGGACAACATTTTACGTCTATATCTGGGAAAATTTGTAGTAGTTTTCCTAGATGATATTCTTGTGTACAGTAAGACACAGAAAGAACACATAAAGCATTTGCATCTAGTGTTTGAGTTGTTGCGAGGGCACAAACTATTTTCAAAGAAGAGCAAATGTGAATTTTTTGAAATAGAAATTCACTACCTTGGCCATATTATATTCGCCGATAGTACACGGATGGAGCCAGAAAAAGTAGAGGCTATTCTTAAATGGCCAGCGCCGAAGAATCTCGAGGAACTATAGATTTTTCTTGGCATGTCGGGGTTCTACCGATAGTATGTGAAGGACTATGCGAAGATTGCAGTCTCGTTGAGACTGACTAGTTACAGTCAAAAACTAAAAACATTAGTTGGGGGGAAGCCCAACAGAAGAGCTTTGATAAGCTCAAGGTGACCATAGCAGTTGCACTTGTTTTGACTATTGTCGATCCAAATGAGCCGTTTGTCTTGGAAATAGACACTAGTAATGAGGCCATTGGGACCGTACTTATGCAAAGGGGACGCCCAATTGCATTTGAGAGTAAAAAGTTAGATCGTGCGTAGCGTAACTACTCGGCTTACGAGCGAGAGTTACTAGCGATAGTTCATGCACTGAAAAAGTGGTCTAGCGTGCTGTACGCGTACGCACTTCTTCATAGACACGACCACCTCCCTCGTTGGCACGGATTGCTAGTCCGGAGAGACTGGCCGAAGGTGCAACGGGAAGGGAAGCGAGAGTTAGTCCGGAGAGACTAACCGTGTCTTCTGGGTATAGTTTGGAGCCGGAGAACTCTGACGTAGGCCCTTCATCACCTTTGACTATCACGGCTTCAAAGGGGAGTGATAAACTTTGTCGAGGGGAGAAATATGCTAATTACTCCATTGAGACGACGGGTACTTACTCTACAAGGGTAGAGTATGTGTACCAACTATTGGTGACTTTCGGGCACAAATTCTTAAAGAAAGTCATGATAGTCTAAGTGCAGGTCATCCCGGGATTCAGAAGACCTATGCACTAGTAAAAAGATAGTTTTATTGGCCTAGTTTGTTTAAGGACGTCTAGACTTATGTGCTGAAATGCCATAAGTGCCAGGTCAATAAACACGAATGTCTTAAGGTTGGAAGACTACTCCATACGCTGGAGATTCCTCAGGGGAAATGGGAAAGCATTTCCATGGATTTCATTACTGGTTTACCCAAGACGAGTCGAGGGAATGACTCGGTGTGGATGGTAGCGGATAGGTTAACTAAAATGGCAAAGTTTATTGCCACGAAGAAAACTGTTAAAACGCCAGAGTTGGCAAAACTCTTTATTGAACATCTCTACAAGCTATATGGCCTGCCCGCAAATATAGTGTCGGATAGAAATAGAAATTTCAACAGTCATTTTTGGAGGGAAGTCTTCAAAAAGTTGGATACTACTCTGAGGATAAGTACGGCAGATCATCCGGAGTCTGATGGTCAAACTGAAAGAGTTAACTAAATTCTAGAGGATATGTTGCGTTCTTATGTTAGTAAGAAGCAATCTAATGGGAAGAGTACTTTTCCTTATTGGAGTTTGCCTATAACAGCTCCAAACACTCAGTGACTGGATTTACACCATTCATGTTAATGTATGGATTCCAGCCGAGATCTCCGATGGCTGTAGGCCTAGAAAAGGAGAAGATTCAATATGTCAAAGATTTCCTTGAAGATATGAATGATATGCTCAGAGCCGCACGTGAGAGCATTCGTAGCGCTCAGGATCGCGCCGCTAAAACTTATGCGGATAAAGGACGTAGAAAGGTGACCTTTGCAGAAGGTGACTTTGTATTCCTCAAGGTTCCTGCGCAGTCAGAAACCATGAAAACGGGAAAGTGTGATAAACTTTCTCCAAGATATTGTGGTCCTTTTAAAATCCTTAAGAAGATTGGGGATGTAGCATATAAACTTGAGTTACCGGAGAGTTCTCAAGTACATGTCTTCCATGTCAGTAAACTGAAGAAATCAGTTCACGGGTTAGAGAACGCAGTTTCTCCAAAAATTTTGGTGGACTTGATAGAGCCACAAAAGATACCACATGAACTTGAAAAGATTCTAGGGTATCGTGACAGATAAACCCAACATAAAGTGTACCAGGAGGTACTTATTAAATGGACAGACAAGGATGAGGAGGCAGCTACTTGGGAACGCCGTAGTGCAATTTCCAAGAGGTTTCCCCAGTTTGTTTTCGAGGATGAAAACTCTTCTAAAGGGGGAGTAATATACAGTAGGCTGTAACGCATGTGAGACCGACGGCAGACCGGATGGCCAGATGGGGCTTTAGCGGCGTCAACGCCTCGGTCGGAGCGCCGAGGACGTGGCCATCTGGGGTTCGGTGGGAGAGGATGCCCATGCGGAGTCATGGGCGGCCAGGCTAGTGTGGACGGTAGGCCACACACTATATAGCCTGGGGGATGAGGGGCAATCCTCATTCTTCCTCTGCGGCTCGGTGGTGAGCCAGAGGCCATCCCCTCCTATGGTAGCGCTTCTAGTGGTGAGCCAGAGGCCGTCCCCCTCCTGTGGTAACGCTTCTAGTGGTGTTATAGTGATCTAACAACACTACAGTAAGTATATTAAAAGGCACACTCAAATTTCAAGTACAACTTTAAATTTTAGTTCGAAGTATGGTTCAAATTTAACCTAACCTTCAATTTGAAAGCCATACATACACTAGCTTGACTTGTAAAAATCAACTAAATATGTATGTTTATCTAGAGAAATTTTCATAATAGTGGCCTTCTTTTTCAACCCTCTTTTCTTAAAGGTCAAGTTTGGGACTTTGATGCCCTTTAAAGGCTTAAACTTGCGGCACACTGGTTTAAAAGGCACATTTTATTTAGTATACATATTCACTCAATTTCTAAATCTCATATTAACTTATTAAGGTGCAAGCTTAGGAAAATGAAGATTCTCAACTTCATTATTGAGAATAACTATCATAAATTTTAGTAAATGAAGCGAAGATTATTTATTAACCAAAGAAAACTTGTTTTCAGAAATTTACAAAAAAGTAAGGTCGTAGCATTACTTCACCAAGAAGCATTGAGAAGCAAAGCTTCACAAAGAAGTATTGAGAAATAGTGAAATCAACAAAGATGAAAACAACAAAATCTAGCTTAGCTTTTTTTCATCCATTAGCAACAAAACACATCGTAGCTTTTTTCATCCATTAGCAACAAAATCTAGCTTAGCTTTTTTCATGCATTAGCAACAAAACACACCATAGCATTGACCACGATCACAAAAAAGCATCTTCAATGAACTTTATACATGGAAACACAAGAATAAAGGCATCCCCTTGCTCTAGAGCTCTTTTGAATTTAACAAATTTCGACACAAACTAGTGAAAATAGTCCTTGATCCTTTAACATGCTTGCCCCCATTAAACACAATGATTGGATTGCTTCTTGAGCTTGGCAAACCATCATGATTAGCATATGCATAATATTTATGATTCTAGTTTTAACGTGTCAATCAACAAAGCCTACTTTGATTCAAAGTCAAGTGGCGAGTTGATGATTGAAAATTTAAAATTTTCATTAGAGTGGGTGAAATGAGTAGTACTTGAAATTGATTTTTGGTAAAGTGAATGTGGAGTATGCACGCATTCAAATAGGAGTGTTGAGATTGTGCATGAACCTAGGAATGAGTAAACAATTCTTGGAGATGCACGAGTTAGCCCATTAGTTAAAAGAAAATTAGAGAACATAATGTGGAAAGACCTGCCATATTCCTTCCTATTTTTACAGAGTTTGTATTGAAATTACATGCCACAACATTAGGGTAGATTCAAATACACTACAGTAAGTATATTAAAAGGTAACCCTCAAGGACAACTTTAAAATTTAGTTGGAAGTAGGGTTGAAATTTGACAACACGGACAACTTTAAAACTTTTAGAAGTAGGCTTGAAATTTGACTTAACCTTCAATTTGAAAGCCATACATACACTAGCTTCATATAGGAGCGCTGAGATTGTGCATAAACCTAGGAATGAATAAACAATTCTTGGAGATGCACGAGTCAGCCCATTAGTTAAAAGAAAATTAGAGAACATAATGTGGAAAGACCTGCCAATTTCCTTATTATTTTTACAGTGTTAGTATTGAAATTACATGACACAACATTAGGGTAGATTCGTATACACTCTAATAAGTATATTAAAAGGCAACACTCAAATTTCAAGGACAACTTTAAAATTTAGTTGGAAGTAGGGTTGAAATTTGACCTAAGCTTCAATTTGAAAGCCATACATACACTAGCTTGACCTTCAATTTGAAAGCCATACATACACTAGCTTGACCTTCAAAAATTAACTAAATATGTTTGTTTATGTGTAAAATTTAGAGAGTGGCCTTCTTTTTGCAACCCTATTTTCTAAAAGGTCAAGTTTGGGGCTTTGATGCCCTTTGAAGGCTTAAAATTTTGGCACATTGATTCAAAGGGCACATTTTATCTAGTATACATATTCAGTTAATTTTTTAATCTTGTAATTAACTTATTAAGGTGCAAGCTTAGGAAAATGAAGATTCTCAACTTCATTATTGAGAATAACCATTATAAATTTTAGTAAATGAAGCGAAGATTATTTATTAACAAAAGAAAACTTGTTCTCAGAAATTTACAAAAAAGTAAAGTCGTAGCGTTGCTTCACCAAGAAGCATTAGGAAGCAAAGCTTCACAAAGAAGTATTGAGAAACACTGAAATCAACAAAGATGAAAACAACAAAATCTAGCTTAGATTTTTTCATCCATTAACAACAAAACAAAGGTTACAAAGGTGACATGAGATGAAGGAGAAGAATATATGTGCCTCAATCTTGTGGCACATCCTTGGAGGTTGCAAAAGTGGCTAATCATTGTGGAGTAGGTCCAAGTGAGGAACCAAAAGACCCTAAGTTGAGCCATCACAACTTTATTATCTTTTAAAAAATTTGCTGATTTGAAGTACTCCTCCACTACTCCAGAGTTTTCCTGACATTATGTCATTTCTCGAGTGAAAGGTCTTGGCTAAGATTTTCAAAGAAGATCTTTCACACCATCATCTATAAAAAACTATTCCACATTGAGCCATAAGAGTGGGACAACTCATTTGACGGGGTGGCATAGCTCTAAAAAAGAAAAGAAAAGAAAAGAAAAATTCTTTAGATTTACTTATGTCTTCTATTTGGAATACATTCCTCTATAGGTCAAATTAAAGGGATTTTTATTGATAAAAAGGAAAACATAGTTACTTTATATAACATCCCTTTATTTAATTACAAAAGGGAGATGCATCTAAATATGATCTCCACGTGCGGCGATGACCCCATTGGATCTCTGTGGCCATAGGGATGTACACATTCTATCTTATCAACACTAGATAAAAGTATGTTGAGTTTTTTATGAAACTTGTCATTGGAAGACTCATGATCCACAATATAATAAGTAACTACAATATTAATAGTCATATTTATAGTATAAAGCTAAATTTATAGTCCAAAAAGATGGTGGTCCAAAAGGAACTTAGACAGATAAAAAAGCCAAAGCCAAAGTGCCTCCCTGCAAGTTGTGATCCACTTAGCAACTCTATAGATACCAAAATAATGTTGCATATAAGATTGGATTACCTCACGCTACATCTACTCAACCACCATCTCACTAGCAACCTCAAAGTAAATTTGGTCTCATGTGATAGCAGTAGGATCAGGGTGAACCATGATGAGACCTTGATTTATCTGACAACAATCACTTATGTTAGGAAGAGATGAAATATAACTACTTTATCTATTTTACAAGAACTAAATATACAAAATGACCTTTGTGCCAATTATCAAACAAGATTTATAATTATTGAGGTACATCTCTCTCTCTCTATCCCAATGGTATAGCTCTCTAACCCCTAGTGGGATTACAACTTTACTATGGCGTACGTGAGCGCTCCAGCATAAGGTCTACTTTATCTTTGAACTAGAGTGGGGTAAGATTCAGGGCTTCATCTAAAACATAGGCTGAAACAAAGCCTTTCTAGTCCATATTTTATAGAGAAGTATATTAACACTACACATTTATCATTTATAGAGTTTTAGACCTTGTCCCCTACACATCATCTAGGCCTAGGATTCCTTTAGAATTTCTTGAGAATAGGCTACAAATGATGGCCCATTCATAAACTTTCTTAACTGCAACTCTACCATAGCCACATAGGTAAGCCTGAGTAACTTCATTAGGTTCATTTGGTTGAGTCTGGCATCCTTGAGAAATACTCCTCCATGGCTTGCACACATGACCACCATGGTTATCACTTTTTCTCATAGCTAGCTGAACTACGTTGATACCACTTGTGATGCCCCGTCTAATTCCCCCCTCTTGGAACCACCATTATGGATAATTATGTGCCCCGCTTAGGATCTTGACAGTTTACTCCTTTGAACCTAAGGGGGTGCAACAAAATTAGGGTTAAATTTTTTTATTAAGTTATGGAACAAAATAGCTTAGTTCTAAAGAAAATCCACAGCTTCCATCAGGGAAACATGGGAGGAGACTTGAGTTTGGATCTATCTACCTTCCCGTAATCCAGCCACCACCCTACCACTCTATCCCAAGTCTATATGAATTTTCCTTAAGTTTATTGTATTCCTTAATTGAACAAATAATCTCAAAATAATTTAAATAGATTAGCTTTCTTTATTTAAGCCTACGCTAGAGGTCATGTCCTCTATTTGTGCAAGATCATTAGTTGCCCAATACCAAACTTATCTTGAGATAACTTGGTTTATGACCATGGTACATCTGTGGGACCAATCCAAATGTTCCATGAGATTTCTAGTTCACCACTTATGTACTCTTCCACAAGTCTTATCCTAGTCCGAGTTTGCTTCTCAAGACCTCGTCCTGGTCACCTCTAGTGGTGGGAGGACCCAGGGGTTGGGTCAAGAGCCCCATTATTCTTCTGTAAATTTGTTAGTGGTAGACTAGGATTACTATCACACAAACCAGGGGGAGTAAATTCCTTCCCTCGTATAGGAGGCCATCCCCACCCAGAATTTAACTAAATCAAGACATAATACAAGCCATCACACTAATTCAATTATGCAATTTCCATGTCTTAGGTTATCTTAAGTTGTTCCATCCCTAGGACAAGAGTCTCCAAGTGAAATTCAACAAGTGAAATACAACAGGGATTCCTTGCATCATTATTTTCCTTCTTAACTTGTAGGCATAGAGTGAGTCAAGAGCCTAAGTGGAATGCACATGTCTATTTCTTGTTCTTTTCCCATTGAATTTTAGCTCCTAAGGAATCATTCATAGTTGTTAACTCACTCATGCATTGTTCACTACCTTTACTAGTCTTTTTAATAAAACTATAGAAATCCTAAAAGTAAAGATAACCTTTCTTGCTAGCAATAATTAATTTGAATCAACTAAATATCAAAGAAGAAAACTCTCTTCTTACTTGCAATCTTACTTAGGAGAAAGAAGAATTACTTCCAGTTGAACATTAAATTCTTGCAGCATCCTAGCTTCAAATCATAATTAGTCAACCAATAATTCAAACTGGCCTATATAAGACTTGAGTTCGTAATGAGAACATGTTTTAGCACCCCATAAGTGGGGGCAGCGAGGCAAAGCCCAATTGTATATGAGTAACATGTGGGAGTGTGGAAAGACACTTTTTGATAGTACAATTTACATTTGAGCCAAGGTAAAAAAATGTTGAGATATCAAGCTCAACTAATGCTACAGACATTGATGAACCGCCCCTGAGTGATAGCTTCCACATTTATGCCACTGGCATGGTTGGCAAGATTATGATTGATATGCTACTAGTGGATGTTCTTGATTTTGATCAATGGGTGATGGATGAAGGAAGAGCAACACTTGAAGTGCTTAGGTTGAAGTCCCATGACCTCCCTAGGTATCTATTTCATTATCGATTACTTCAATTTTATCTAACTTTAGCTTAATTAGGCTAATTAGAAACTTTCAATTTTTATAGAAATCCTTGATTTTTTAGTGTTTGATGCTTAATTGAAGGCATTATGCCCTTGAGTCTCAAACTTTTCAATAAGTGGTCTAGGGACAAATCACACCCAAAAGAAAGAGTGGAATCAAGGCTCTATGGAAAGTTCAATCATTGAGTCTATGGTACAATCGCCTAGAATTGACCAAGCATGGATGGCAAAGCCCAATCGTTTGAGAGCTTTTGCTTTGTGGAGTTATAAATGGTAAAAGAATCTACTAAATGTGGAGTTGGGAGAGAAGAAGTGTGGAAAGCCTCTCCTAGTAGGGAAATTATATCAATCAGGGTCTTAAGTGCAAATCTCCTTTGAGAGTGAAGATAAATGTGAAGTGTCATGAATACCAGGCCCTACTTTAGAGAATTCCTTAAAAAGAGAGAAGCTCTACTCAAAACCTAAGAAACCAACAAATATTAGAACCACACACCCACCAAGCCTCAAGGGGGAAGAACAATTTTTGCAAATAATATGTGGAAGCCTAGAAGGCAATGGAGAAATTTTGGATCTAATTAAAAGACCCAATGTAAATGTAAGAAACCATGGAATTGAGACATAATTCACTTGTAGGTACACTCCACAACAAAATGGTGTTGATGAGAGGAATAGGCACATTGTAGAGGTTGCTTGTGCATTGATGTGGCTGAGAAGAGCATGCCTCACCATTATTGGGTGAAGCAATTGTGACTGTAGTTCACATTATGAATAGGACCCCCATAGGCAAGGCATGGTGTGACTCTAGAGGAGAAGCATACTAGCAGAGAACAAGATTTTTCAAACTTGAAAGTGTTTGGATGCATTACATATGTACACATTCCTGATAAGCTACGTAGTAAGTTGGATCTAAAGGCTAAAAAATGTGTGTTAATTGGTTAATCCCTTGAGGAAATGGGGTACATATGTTATAACCCTCTCATGTGTGAGATAAGGGTAAGTAGGGATGTTGTCTTTAATGAGATAAGGTGCGGTGAGCAAGGATGTTGTCTTTAATGAGACGCGTAGCTAGTATGACTCTATTATTTAGGGTTGACGCACATGAGCATGTGGTTGCCCAGAATACAAGTCAGCAATAATCACAATCATTGAGTGAACTGGGAGAGTCCTCTAGTAGTGGGTCCGTTGGATAGACCATGGACTGGCAAGCTACAGCATAAAATTTATCCTACAAGTTCATCAAAAATGCATCACATAAAGGTAAAGAGAAGGTTAATGAGTCTCTTGGTATGCCTAATATTCAACAAGGTATTCATATGTTGATGGAGAGTCTAGTGGCTCAGAACAGAGCCTTGATTAGGAGTTTAGGATTCCACCTATTAAGACTCCTAGTTACAAGGAAGGCTAAGGTAGCCACCGTAAAGACACCAAGGACAGATCTAGGACCACGTAGGTCGAGTAAGGCCAAAAACCCACTTCAAAAATTGACATATGATGGTTATGTAGCTCACCATTATGTATACATGGAAAAGGTTGTACAAGAGGTTATGTAGCTCACCATTATGTATACATGGAAAAGGTTGTACAAGAGGTTGAACCCCATATTAGGAGAAAGCCATGGATGAAGAAAGGTACGTTGCATGTCAAAGATCATCACTTATCTAGAATTTCTAATAGGGTGTGAAAAATAGGGGTCGAGGATGATCTTCTAGGTGCATTCCTATTTCAAATAGGTTTAGTGCCAAGGTGGAGTTATGAGATTGCTGAGTATTTGAGCAATGGACTTCCCTTAAATAAGACCATGTCCCTAAGAAGAAAACATCAGTTAGTGAAAACAACTACCCCGTATAACGTCATTTTAGATAACTCTACAGAAGAGGGGAAGATGATGTTTTAAGATTTTGTGCATGTAAGGATGAGTATGTTGATATTCTAGAATAAGCTCATGTAGAAGTTGTTGAGGAAACTTTGGAGGGGAGACATCACAATTAGAAAAGTCCTATATGTAGGACTATGGTGGTCGACACTTTTTGGTGATATAATGAAATATGTCAAAAACATTACGAGATAAGTACTAATGCTTATACATTCCCCAATAAAAGGATGGAATGCCTTTATAGCCAATCATGTCTGTAAGATCTTTTGTGGGACCCATTAACCCTACCACTAAAAGTACACAAGCATGATACATCATCATGCCTACCTAGGTACCAATTATGTGACCAAGTGGGCTGAGGCTAAGGCCACATTAAAAGTAGATGCGAGAAGGACAAGTTTATTTACGATCATATCATCACTATGTTCATCTGTCCTCTAGAGCTAATTAGTGACCAAGGGACCAATTTCTTAAGTGATATGCTAGAGTTTCTCTTAGAAGAACTGATGGTAATGCACCGTAATTGTTTCCCATAGCCATAAACAAATAGATAGCCCGAGAGAGCTAATAAGGTCCTATGCACTATGCTTACAAAGACAATTGGAAGCATCTAGGATAAATTGGGATGCACAATAAGTCTTTCCCATAGCCACCGCAAGTCTTTCCCATGCTAGAGTTTATCTTAGAAGAACTGATGGTAGTGCACCGTAAGTCTTTCCCATAGCCACAAATAAACAGATAGCCTGAGAGCAATAATAAGGTCCTATGCACTTTGCTTACAAAGACAATTGGAAGCATCTAGGATAAATTGGGAGCAAAATCTCTCATCTACATTATGGGCTTATAGAATTGCTTGTAAAACTTTAACTGGAACCACTCCATATAACCTAGTCTTTGGACTTAATATTATATTCATGATCCCAGCCTCCTTGAGGGTAGCAAACCAAATGAAATAGATAGGTAAGAAGTTTTCTAAATGACTCGTAGAGCTCGAGAAACTTGATGAAGCAAGGCTACACTCAATGGTGGCCATTTTTACCGAGAAAAAGAGAGAGAAAAGGTGGTTTGACACCAATATAAAAACCCAGAGGTTCAACAAAGGAAACCCGATCCTACTTTTTAACCTTAAGAAAAACAAAAGGAAATTGAAGTTAAGAGGGATAGGTCCTTTTAGGAAATTAAAGTTATCCTAGGCCTTTATAATAAATGCAAGGGGGATGCTAAAGCTCAAGTTCCATATCAATTCTTATAACTGCACAGACAATGCCAGATCATCCTTGGAAGGGGATGGGTAGCCAAACACGTGTGTAGCATAGATTGAGAGTAGCCACAATCAAGCTTATGCGATGGGTGGTAAATGTTCTTCTTGTTTGCTGAAGAAGAATTGAAATAAATCTTTACTAAGATCTAGAGGTTATTAACACTATTAAAGAAGCAGGTCCCATCGAGCTGATAAGTGTGGTTATCCATAAGCTTAGGGCTTCATCCAATCAATCCTCTCCACATCCTATAAAACCAAAAACCTAGGAGGCAAAAGACCAACCAAAGGAGGAAAATCTTTGTTATTATAATAAACTAAGTAGGCACCGCAAGAGACACCAAAGGTCAGCAACAACTAATATTTCTAATTCTATTACATTTGTCTCTCATAAAGTCTCAAAGAACTAGATGAAGCAATACTGTGGGTATTGAAGGTGACAAGGAAGTGCCCACCAAACTACCAAAGCCCAAGAATGAAAAGTTTAAATAGAATTCCAAAGGAAAGTATCTCCAAAATCCCAACGAATGTGGATGACAAGCTAGTGTGGATCCCTAAGACAAGAAGAAGCCGAAAGTCATATAGCCACATAGGAATGGCTAACCACACAAAGGTTACTAATGATAGCCCAAGGATACTACCAACAAGGAAGTAGCCAAATTTGGGTGCCAAAAATGTAATCTACTTTGCGATGCAACCGTCTTAGAGGAAAAAAAAAGCAACCCAAGCAAGAGAGGTGTTACAGAAATCACTCTTGTGTTATTGGGAATTACATTTCTTTATTTTATATGAGGGAGCCTGTGTGTGCCATGTGTCAGTGTGGTGGTGGGTACCTATGATTTAATATTATGGTTACCTATTTCTCAGGATAGCAATGGGATTGATTGATGTGATTTCAATTAATTGTTTAACTAACATGGATTATGTCCTATGAGTATAGGTGGTGAGATATGTGAGGATAACGATTGAGGTGTCACAAGGATGGTGAGTTAAGCAGTGATGTGAAGATAAATATGAAGTGCTATCCTAGGCAAACCCTTCATGAGAGAGACCTAAATGGTTAATGATTGGGACATAGACCACATCTATGTTCGAAAGAGAAATAAGACCCTCAAAGTGAACCTACGAACATGGGAAACTCATCCAATGAGTGGTGGAATTTTTGCCAAGACTCCATAACCACCAAAAATATCACTGCGCTAAATATATGCCAAATCTATCACAAAACGTTAGATGAGGAATGCAAAAGCTGGGAGATTGCCTCACTTTCACAGCTCGAAGACTCTGAAAATTAAATGCACATTCCTGAAACTATGGACATCCTCCCAACAACAAGAACAAGCACAAGATATATGCAACAGAATATGGCAAGGAAATCGCTTCTATATATATGTTGAGCATTGGAGCAATGCAACGTGTGTCTAAAAGATGCACAATTAAATGCACATTCTTGCAACTATGGACATCCTCCCAACAACGAGAACGAGCACAAGATACATGCAACAAAATATGGCAAGGAAATCGCTTCTATATATATGTTGAGCGTTGAAGTAATAATAGTTATACTTCATACCAACACCAAACAGGGATAGGATGAAATTCCTAAGTTCATCATCACGAAGTACTGTGATGTTTGCATTTATATTGAATGTACGATAGAATGGGACATTGGGCTTGTGTAATTACCATCAATTATCTAGCAACCTATGGCTTCGCAGCAAGCTCAATCATTATCTGTGGATTGATAATGTGGTTATTAGTAGTTTGGAATTTTTCTTGATAGATGGTACAACCCACCCAAATAATTCATAAGTGTGTAACCGCTTATGAAGGGTAATAATATGCAACAATGAAGCACTTTGTTACAAGTGTGAAACCACTGATCTGTTTTGCAAAGCAGTTTATCAATAGTACCACCATATGTGCGTAGAACTATACCACATCTTCGTTGCAAGATGTTTAAAAGTTTCTTGGAAGGACTCAAGAATATAACATATGATATTAAACACAGTCTAGATTTGTTCTTGGACCTATGACACTAGCGCGTAGTCCGCTTGAGAGTAGAGTTTTTGAGGACAAAAACCTTTCTTAAGGGAAAGGAGAAATATTCTCAAATATCACATAAACTGGAATAGTTGTGTGAGTCCAGACAATACTTGAAAAGATGTGTCTGGTAATAGCAACAAAGAGTTGAAAGTGATTGGATGTAACTCCAGACACCCGTAGTGGTGCAAGAATCCTTATCAAACATCTCCACATACTATATGGTTTGCCCGCATATATAGTATGGCATAAGAGATAGGAAGTTTGATTGTTATATTTGAAGGGAAATTTTCAAAACTTACATTTACTCTGAGTTAGAGTGGAGTTTAACCATCCGTAGATTGATGGTAGTTAGAAACTCAACAAGATTCTAGAGCATATGCTTGTGTAAAGATGTTACTCTAAGAGAGAAAGTATCTCTCAGCTTTAGAACTAATCCTTGTGATACATGATTAGATTGGCTCTAGTTTATTTCTCCTATAACTGTAGAGCTTTCCAAGGAGAAGTTTTAACAAGTTGGTGATGCAACATGGTAGTGTAGTCTACAAATATCTAGTAGCATGGTCTAAGAACTTGCGCTACTAAAATGCTCTCCAGTACATTAGCTTCTGTGCTAATGACATGATGCAAAATCAAGGCATGAAATTTGCCTTAGGGTTTTGGTTGAAATACCAAATCACGGCTAGCGTGAGTACTACTAGACATTTGCTTACCAATGACTTCCCCAGTACATCGGATTGCCCGTAGAGCGGCGGTCGAGCTCGGCCGAACACGTGGGAGAAATATGCTAATTACTCCATTGACGACGACGACGGGTACTCACTCTACAAGGGTAGAATATGTGTACCAACTATTGGTGACTTTCGGGCCCAAATTCTTATTGAGACAGTCCCAGACATTGGCTCTTTACCCTTCCCCCATTCCATGTCTTGTCCAAATGGACAAGAACTGGAATTCCATGGTGAAGATGCTTCTATATTGAGCTTCTATGGAAGGTGGAACTCCTGTTGCATTGTGTGTGCTTCTTACTGTGTATTCTAAGAAACACTCATTCCTAATGGTAACAAAGAGACATGTTTCGATTAATGTAAACTATGATTGTTGGTGGACTGCTTGTTATTGGTCGTGGTCAGCTTGGGATAAACCCGGCTCAAGATTAACACCAAATGTTTGAAACATTATGGCATCTATATTGTTTAATCACTTTTAGAGGGAGTGAACCTTGAGGTTCTTGGTTCTGCTTCTGCTCCTTCACTAGAGCTTTGCCCAAAGATAGGGCAATTTAGCATCCTTTCATGAATTTTATGGGAGGACCATGGCCACTTCTATTTCTAAGTATTACTCCGCTCAAGTCTGCGTTTCATTGGCTCACTTCTTTCCAAAGCTCCTCGTTGGAGGTGGATCCAAAGAAGTTTTTCCTTCTTAATAAGGGAGCACTCCATTTGGTGCTAGTCATTTGCAATGACCAAAGGCTCGGTGGATTTGAGAAAGTGTGGTTTGATGCATTATAACTGATTATATTGTCATTTTTTACAATTAGTCTAGATCAGGTTTGCATCAAGGGTTTCACTCTAGTAAAATGGTCTCTAGTGCTCTTGAAGCACGTCTGAAACTGACACAACTGTTCTACTCAAGCTACAAAAATATATTTTTTCTTCACACATTTTTTCTCTGATTTCTAAGATTTTTTGGTTTTTAAGATGTTTTTTTTCTACGTATGTTAACTCAAGTGTGTTGACTCACATGATTCAACACACTCACGTTTGTTGATTTACACCTTCATACTCACGTTAGTAAGCTCACGTACCTAAATTTTTATGAATTAGGCCTACCTCGGGCACGGAATTTTACGCACTATACCTATGACATGGTTGGTGTTCTTGATCTTTGATGCCCCAATAATTACAAAGGATAAGAACTTTCCCTAAAAATTATAGCTGCTGGTACGTATTGTATAATTGCTCTTGTTCTTTGATTTCCCAATAATTACAAAGAACATAAAGTTTCCTTAAAAATTGTAACTGTGTATGACAAGAAAATCCTTCAAGAGAACTGAGTAGGTATATTCTTACAAAGCAGTAATAATTGGTCGGTACAATATTAGGTATACATATTGTATGATAAGAAAATCCTTAAAGAACATAAGTATGTATATTCTTACAAAGCAATAGTAAGTTGGTTGGTACAATATTAGGTACACTTACCTCTAGATTCACATATGCTTGACTCATGTGTTAAGACTCACAGCTCTGTCTCCAAGCTCACAGCTTATGTCTCACGGCTCACGCTAGTTGACTCATGACTCATGACCCACATCTCAAGCTCACGGCTCATGTCTCATGTCTCCAAACTCACGTATCTAGGCTCACGTGTGTTGACTTTCGTATTCGACTCACGTCTTTTTTTACGAGACTATGGGCTCACATCTCTCAATCCAAGAGCTCATTTGCAAAGCCTGGTCTTTAGAGTTTTTAGAGGTTTTTTGGACTTAGTGGGAGATGATTAAGGATCCTAATCCTAACTAACAGTAGGATCCTAACTAACAGTGGTTATGCAAGTGTTTAAGTGTTTTTTAATTGTTTTTTATTAGTTTTACATGCTTCTAAGATATCACCGCTCAAGCTCACGTGTTTGATTCACATCTTTTTTTGAAGGACTGCGGGTTTACATCTCCCAACCGGAGAGCTCATTTAGCTTGGCTTTTAGAGTTTGGAGGTTTTTTAGTCTTACTGGGAGATTTTTAAGGATCCTAACCCTAGTTAATGGTGGTTATAAAAGTGTTTAGTATTTTTTTAATTGTTTTTTGTTAGTTTCACATGCTTCTAAGCTATCAATTCCAACAGTGCATGAAAAAGTTTCATTGCATTAAGCTAACAGATAGCTTAGCAATTGTGATTAGGAGTGGAATCCACTCCGAAAACATAAGCGTGAAGCTCTCTATAAGGTGTGGATTAGAGCAGGATAGTTAACTTTTATCTTTTTGGACTCCAACATCTTGCAAATCACCAAAAAACCAAGGTTTTTCCTTCCAAAATATAAAAATTAGTATTTCCTTGATGCAAATAAACTTCAAATCAAAATAAAATGCTCTCTTTAGTTGTTTTATCTTACCAAGTGATGATCCTAAAGATGAAATTATGTCGACCTTCTAGGATTTGTAATGTTTGACTGAAACTAAACTTAAATAAAGTAAGCTTTTTTACAAATGTATGCAAGATCACACGAAAGGGGGGAAATTTCTCTCCCTCGCACACGCATTAAGGTGATGTGTATTAATTTGTGTCGTCGTGCTATCTATCTCTTGTCGTAGCTATGATGCCTCACAATTGAGGGATCACTTCTCTCTTGCTAGTCATGCAAAATCTGCAAAGGAGGGGAGGGGTTTGTTGAGTACACATAAGAGGTTCGTGTCTCAGAGCTTCACACACTCTCTCTCTCTGGGTCGGCTCAAGGATAGAGGGATCGCTGATGTACACCTTACCCTATCCTAAAGCTGCAATCTTAGAATGGGCAATTAATCAGTGCCCGAAATGTGGGTATTAATTAATGCAAACCAACATAATTTCCTCAAATATGTCACCCACTCATGAATAGCAAAGGGACCCAACTGTTTTTTATGGGGGGTTCCAACCTTTAATCAGTAAAGAATATCCTCACTCAAAATGTTGTTTTCTTCGGTTTAGCATAATATATCCAAGGCTATCCGCTTTTTTTCTTTGACAATTATTTATTGGAGAATGTTCAACACACGGAAGAAAATATATCTTCCAACCCCTTCATTAGAGAACACTAACGAAAAGAAAAAGTAAAATTTTATGGAATTCTACCAGAGGACGACTTTCCAAACACACTCGAGGAAAGGGGAGATGGGTCCACGAAAAACTCTGGAACTATAAAACATCGGTCCTAAGATTTGAACTAACTCTAGAATATATCTATCTATGAAGACTGCATTAAAATTTGAAGAATAAATAAATACCTCAAATACATTTCATTTAAATTGTGATCAAAATAGTTGCAAAACGACATTGTGTATTTGGTCAAAGGGGGGGTGGGTCTATAGAAGAAACTCTAGCCGCTACTGCCTTTTGAATCTCCTCGGTTCCTTGTTCATGTGGGTCTTCTCATCACTTGGGCGGAGGAGAGCGTCCGTCTTTCCCGACCAACATTGCACTCGTGGACGTACAACACCCCGGGAGGCCAAGAAATGCTGCTCTCTCTCTCTCTCTCTCTCTCTCTCTCTCAGGGTGGGATCGTGGCTCACCGAAGTAATGGCACACCAGTACCACCCATGACATGGGCTCTTACACTTCCGCAAGATAAGCTGGTTTTACCTTAGAGGAAATGAGAAACCCGTTGGGTTTGGTTGGGGGGAAAGGCGGAAGGCGGAAGGGGTGCTGGGTTGGGAAGGAGCGGGGAGACAAAACCTGGGCGAGGAAGAAGTGGTCGGAGTAGGGGGAGAGATGAGCGGAGGCTCACTCTTGGGCAGAGAACTGCCAAGAATGGGATTTCCTTCGATGTTAATACCGCGGAAGGAGACCGTGGATAGTGGATGCACGCGGTTGTGGTAGTGGTAGAGGGCAGATGAAGGGGAGGGCGGGGGGTCGAAGAGGAGGCCCAGCGGGCGGCGCTGGCGCTTAGGACTGGCGGTAGAGGGTGGCGGAGGAGGCAGCCATATGGTGGCAGGAGTGGAGGAGGATGACGTGGCGGACGAAGATGAGAACGAAGACGCGTCTTCTAAGAGGGCGGAGAGCGGGAGGCGGTTAGGCACGGGACAGAACGACGTAGCAGAAGAAGAGGAAGTAGAGTCCACATCTAAGGTCTTCGTGGGCGGCAAAGGGCCGGGGGATCCAAAAGGAGTAGCAAAGGGCGGTGAAGAGGGCGGCGTCACAAAGGGAGAAGTGCACGCCGAGGGTACAAATACCAGCTCGCTAGAGGCGCGAGAAGCGCGACGGCTGCCCTTTCCGCCCACGCGTGACCGTACCTCTTCTAGGTCCAGCTCCTCTTTGGTCTCCTCTATGATGGTGAAAAGCAGGCGGGACGGACCCCATAAACCTCCCAGTTTGAAGATGTCCTCCTCGTCCGCCTCCTCACCAGTTTCCGACTCTTCTCTCGCTTCCAACGGCGGCACTGCGGCTTCAACGCAAACGTTTGGGACAGCCATGCTCACAATAGGCCGCCGTAACAGAATGCTGTGCAGGCGAAGCTCCGCCCAGTGCTTGGCCTCCTCAGCACGCAACGCCGTCCAGTTAACACCGAGCCGCGCCATCTCCAGCCACGTGGTCCAATTAGCCCCGTTCTCCGCCGCCTCCACCGCCCGCCTCCTCTGCCTGCTGCGCCATACATAGTACAATTCTACTGTCAGCACCACCATGAACACCGCAAACGCCACGGTCAGCCCAACCCCAACGGGCCCAAGCTGGCTCATCTTGCTCGTGCTTTCTTTAATCCATTCTCCTTGGCCTTGGCATTTCTTAACAATCTCTCCTGGTAACTCTTCTGACCGCGGGTTTCTAGCCCTCGCTTAGGGCTACTGTGCAGGCCTGTCTCTGAGATCCTGCAACCAAACAAAAGTGTTGTTGTCAAACAACAAAAGTCAGAATCTACGAAAGGAAGCTCCTCCAATAATATAAATTGCTTACCCTTCCTTTGCCACAATCAACTTGTCGATTTAGATTTCTAGGTGGAAGTCGACTCGTATTGATCACTCTCTCAAGTGCTTGCCACCAAGCAAGCATGCGCTCTTAACACATACAGTACCGGGAGAGGCACAGACAATTATAGAGGCAGCCTTGAAAAATCACCAGACAAGTCAAGCTCGCAGCACGAACGCATCTCTGTGCCCACGAGGCGCTGACACACTCCTCCCACCATCACCATGTGTCTGTTCAACACACACACACTCGCTCGCTCGCTCGCGCGCGCGCTCTCTCTCTCTCTCTCTGCAATACTTGGCTACTTCTCTCAACCCAACACTCCACTAGAACACTGCGATACCAGACAAGACAGAGAACAGGTCCCACACAATACAGGACATATTACTACTCCGCAAGCTGGCTCCTGGCTCCTGGAGAGAAAACAAGAAAAGGTGTATCAGGTTCCAGTAGACGTTGGTTCAATCGAGGACTGACGTGCGTGTGTGAATGGGCATTGGGCTCTCTATACAAAATTCGTGTGTACACTGTTGTAGCCTCCAAGAAGTCAAACTAAACATGTTAGATTAAAATAGTCCTAGCGTATTTCTTACAGCTCAAATTGAAAAACATATCGTTGAAATTTTTGCATGTCCACTTGGAAGAATTCTGAGTGGTGATTAGTTAACTATTTTTGGTCCTGCCTTTGCGCGGAGGTGTATTTTGTGAGCTGACGGATGTATATGTTCATCGATTTTTCAAATTTTAAAATGTTTAGTTTTTGTGGCATTAGATAAATGGCAAGCTAACAGAAATAGGATGAAGTTCACGTACTCAGGCCATAGGTGGATGTAGTGATCCTGAAAAATGCATGCGTGCATAAAAGTAGAGAGATAAAAATAGGGAGAGGGGGGATCTCGTGTGACCCCCTCTAGAGTTGTGAAATTGTGAATGGTGTCTTTCATGTTTTGTGTGAATTGATGGTAATTTCTTGCAGACAGTACAAATAGAGGACGCAAACAAGCAAACTTATGCGGACACTGCAGCCCAGGGGAGCATTCCAGAGCATATCAAAACCCTGCTTCAGAAGGAGATCTTCCAAAAAGAGGTGGGGAGAATGACTTCTAAAATTACAGAAGGTAAGAAAATTTTCAAAACAGGTAGGCAAGACTCTTTTTGACATGCATAAAGCCATGCGGGCTCTTTTTCTATTTCATGGGGAAGCCTCCCACGGATGAAGCATTTGTCAGGTGCTTTTGAGAAATTTATGGCTCAAAGGCCAGGCTGGTCAAATTCTATTTTGCAGGCAAAGGCTTCTTTCAAGCCATGGTGGAAACAGAGCAACAAAGAGAATATATACTCAATACTGTGGCTGCCTTTAAGGGAAATGTTGTGTTTTTGCTCTACCTTGGTCCCCAGGTTTCAAACCTGATGATGTTCTCCAGTACCAGTGCCCTGTGTGGGCACTGGGTGGACTTCCTAGGCTTGCCCTACTTTTTCTGGGATCAAACAAAAGATATTGCTGCAGCATTGGGTAGGGTTTTGCATGTTCCCAAACATGGTCTCCATGAAGGCAGAACCTCTAGGAAAGCATGTATTCTCTGGGATAGAAGACAAGAAATACCTGAATTCTTGGAATTTGATATGCGTGGTTGCCCTGTGGTTGTTGAAGTTCACTTCCACCCCTTCCCAGACTCCTGCTATAAATGTAGAGCCCTTGGACACTTTGCTAAGGACTGTCAAGCTGATTGCTCTGAGCCTAAACAGATGGCTAAGAGAGAAGCCTGGGTAGTAACCCTAACCACAAGGCTCAGGCCTCTAATTAGGGCCATGAGCAAACCCCTAGCAAGGAGAGCACCCTACAGAAAAACCCCAATGCCCAAGCAGAGGCAACCAAGGCTGAGAGAGCTGGTGAGGGATCCAGTAACTCTGCCAAACAGAAAAGCAAAGAGTCTGATGACTGGAAGACTGCCGTCCAAAAGAGGGGTGAGAAAGGGAAGAACCTGCCCCAAAAAGACCCCCTGCAAGAGAGCAATGAGAAAATGGGATCTAAGAGTAACATCAAAAAAGAAGCTAGGAATAGGGCTAAAGAATTTGTTGTCCTATTGGAGGGAGGGACTTGAGACATTCTCAAAGAACTGGATGGGAACCATTGAAGCTTTCTCATAGACTATATTAGGGTAGCCTCGTGGAATATAAGAGGCCTTTGCTCTTCTAGCAAACAAATATATGTAAGGAACTCTCTCAAAGGTGAAAACCTAGACATTCTCATGCTCCAAGAGACCAGACTGGGTGTAGAGCCTCTTAGCATTAGAGGTTATGAATGTATCTCTAGCAATGCTAACAGAGGATCTGGTGGCTGTATGCTATTGGTTAAGAATAAATTCAGAGTGCAAGACATATACATGAATGTCTCAGGAAGGCTTTTGAAATGCCAGATCAGTTTTAATAACAGCCAATTAGGTCTGGTATGTGTATATGCCCCTAATAGAGAGGCTGAAATGAGACTTTTATGGGAAGATATCTCTGCATTAGACTCTGATACACCCTTGCTTTTGGGTGGAGATTGGAACTGTGCAGATGCAGCTGATGATCCTTAGAATGGCTCCAGCAACAGTGCTCAATGGAATGACTGGAAGAACAAATGGGATAATGCGGACCTGGGGGAATGTGAATGTGATGGTTGCAATGATCTTCAACATCATACATGAACTGATAGGAAATTTAATGCAGATTTTGTGTCTAGGAGATTGGACATAATGTATGTGTCAGACCAAGGCTCTTACAATGAAGGCAGAGTTGAGAAACACTGAAATCAACAAAGATGAAAACAACAAAATCTAGCTTAGATTTTTTCATCCATTAACAACAAAACAAAGGTTGCAAAGGTGACATGAGATGAAGGAGAAGAATATATGTGCCTCAATCTTGTGGCACATCCTTGGAGGTTGCAAAAGTGGCTAATCATTGTGGAGTAGGTCCAAGTGAGGAACCAAAAGACCCTAAGTTGAGCCATCACAACTTTATTATCTTTTAAAAAATTTGCTGATTTGAAGTACTCCTCCACTACTCCAGAGTTTTCCTGACATTATGTCATTTCTCGAGTGAAAGGTCTTGGCTAAGATTTTCAAAGAAGATCTTTCACACCATCATCTATAAAAACTATTCCACATTGAGCCATAAGCGTGGGACAACTCATTTGACGGGGTGGCATAGCTCTAAAAAAGAAAAGAAAAGAAAAGAAAAATTCTTTAGATTTACTTATGTCTTCTATTTGGAATACATTCCTCTATAGGTCAAATTAAAGGGATTTTTATTGATAAAAAGGAAAACATAGTTACTTTATATAACATCCCTTTATTTAATTACAAAAGGGAGATGCATCTAAATATGATCTCCACATGCGGCGATGACCCCATTGGATCTCTGTGGCCATAGGGATGTACACATTCTATCTTATCACTTTCCAATCCTTGCAAGCTTCAGATGTAAGGCAATGAGAAGAACTTGCAAAGGTCCCCCACCCTTCAAATTTAATGTTTCTTTGTTGCAGGACAAGCAATTTTGTGAAAGGATGGAGGAGGTATGGCTAAATGCCAGGGATACCTCCTCTGACCCATACATGGTCTGGCAGTCAGGTCTACAAGCATTGATTGCCTTTGCCAAGAAAGAAGGTAGGAAGAGAGCTAGAGCTAAAAGACTTGCAGAATGTATAACAGAAAATACTCTCAAGTGTGCCAAACACATATGCTCTGAGAACAAGCATGACTGCATCATGATGCAGACTATGAAGGATCTGGAAGATTACATGAAGAGAACTGAACTTTAGAAAGCTGAAGCAACAATGATACAAACTGGTATGTACTGGCTAAAAGTGGGTGACACTCCTAGCAAGATCTTCTTTTAGAGCTATGAGATCCAAAAAGGGTTTAGACTTCATAGCAGCAGTCAGAACCCCTAAGGGCAGAATGACAACTTCAGAGGAAGAGATTAGGAGCTCTTTTGTGAACAGCCTATCAAGTATAGTGGGTAGCCCTCATATAGTTGGGGCTGATTATGAGAGTAAACTCCATAAATTTATGGAGCCTGTGGATAACTCCATTACAAAAGACATTAGGAATTTTTTGGACCCAAAAAGGGCCTCCTAAGGATTCCTAATTTTAAGGGATTAGAGCTTAAAAAGCTGGGCTTAAAAGAGACAAAGGCTATGATGACCCCTATTTTTTGCTTTGTCACATCAGCCATATCTCCCTAGTTTCACTTTTTAAAGGGAATATTCTCATACTCTCTCTCTTACTTTTTGACTTTTCTCATACTCTCTCTTACTTTTTGAATTTTTTATCTTCACTCTCTATAAATTGAATCTTTCTTGTCAGTTTGAAACCTCCTTTCTCATTAACTCCCACCATATCTCCCTTCCACATCAGCAAAACATTCTCGTATTTAGGTGGGTCCCAAAAAGTTAAAAAAAATTTATTTTTTATTTTTTTACATTTTGAGGTGGAAAAAGCACCACCCAACCAATATGTATGATGAAAATAAATTTTTTCCTCCAAAAAGCTTATAATTCAAGGGTCACGTCAGAAGTCTATCAGGAGCTACTACATCCATAACTAACTGTCAGGTCTCCACAATCCCATAAACATAACTAACTGTCAGATCCCGACATTGTGGGAACTCCAAAAATTATTATTTTTTAATTTTTCTCATAAATATAATTTATTGATGAAAAACTCCATGTTAGTATATTTATATATCAAAAAGATCATTTTCTACTTAGAAAAACGGATTTGTGTTAAACCTGCAACAACAGCAAAGTTTTAACAATCTCTCTCACTTACTCCCTCTCTCTCTCTCTCTCTCTCTCTCTCTTTCTCTGCCTTAGCTTCTTCCTCTACTTAGCTATGGAGCCTTTGCCAGCTGTGTGTATAGCCCCTTGCGAAGCTAGAAAATGGAAGGTTGATTTACACATTCGTATTCCTGAAGAGTATGGCAGCTCTAAAAAAACTCATCCTACTGATGCACAATCTGTCCAAGCTCGTAGGATAGCTAAGGAGAAAAATGTAGATCTTTGGGTTGATGGACATCTCTATCCAGTTGACCCTCTATTAAGAGCAAATCCTCCTTTCTGCAATTTATCATCTTTTATGCAATTTGTTGGTAAAGGAGAGCTTGGCTTGTTAGGATACTGCAGAAGATTGACTACAAGTGGAGCTTGGCAAACCCATATTCTCCAATCTCAATTGCAAGCATCACAATTCAACCTTTTACAATGTCAAGAAGGACTTAAAACATCATCAGATAAAATGAAAGAGATCCTCGCAGAGAATGTGGAGAAGGATGCAAAGATTGAAAGGTTAGAGGAACTTATCAAACGACTCAAAGCAACGTCAAATGGTGCTCGTGAACGCAAAAAGACATTAGCTGGTATAGAATCTCTTGCGTTTAAAGGTGGAGCACGGAAGAAAAGCATTCGTACAACAAAGTAAGTAACATAAACTTTTTTTTTCGTACACACCCGAGGCCCACTCAAGTGGGTGGAGCCGATTTCCCCTTCCAACAATTAGCCAATTATCATGGTTGGGCAAGGGCCACGTACCATCGGGCAAGAGCCACGAATTAGGCATCCCCCATGACCACCGCGATGAGTCGAGCGCTGGAACAGCGGAGGAGTCTTGTATGGATCCTCCTATCTCGGGTGATCCACCACTCGAGGAGGAGGAGTTACTCGAGTGTTCAAGGGGCAAGAGCCCGAGCAACCAAACACATCAAGCGAGCATAGGTATCCCTTTATAACATGAGAGAGCCTAGTGGGACTTGAACTCATAACCTAGAGGTTACAAGTCACAAGCTTGACCACTACACTAACTTAGTTGGGACAAGTAACATATACTTTCATTATGCACTCAGTGATTTAAACAAAATAGTCATGATTTGTGTTCTGCCAGGAATTTTCTGCAACAACAGGTGTGTGGTTCTAATGAAGAGGGATGGAAGGATTTGGTCAAAGCCATTCTGAATACCAAGGATATTCTCTCAATTATTACTGACCCTCATCATCCTAAAATACGCCAAGCTGTTGTCAGCAATGTAGTGAGCGAGATTACCACCTCCATCGATTCTTCATTAATTCAACATGCTTGTGATTCAGCTGGAATCAGCATGAAAGGGTACCAAGCAATCCGTCAGGTTGTAAAAGATGCATTTCTAAGACAAGGAATCACTAGCACTTTATTTCCTACACTCAAGGTGATTCACAATGTCAAGCGTATCAATAATGATAATGTGCAGCGAGCTATAGGACGGTTTTATCACGTTGAGGGCACATAACATTAGACACAGGGTCGAGCAAAAAGAAAATCAAGACAACAAGTACAGAATTTCACTATGATGTTTACAATAACATCTTTGTTCATATTGAGAGACTACAACAAGCTATGGTGAAGTTCTATGGTCTTTCACCAGAAGGTGAGAACTTGCAATTGCTACTATTCATGTTTTTCAGTAGAAAATGAAGACGATTATTTTGTTTTGAATATTGTAAATTATTGTTTATTTGCAGTTTTTGGGAGCACACTTTCATTTGTGCTCAAGCTAGATGAGTGCCAAATTATGAAAGGTCCGAAGCTAGAACGTATGAGCATTACGCTCATGAATGAGGCCATGATTTGTGCATGGGAAAAGACTACCAAACCAAGTTTTAGTGTGCGATCTGAGAAAGAGGTCTGGTGGCTTGGTGCATTCGAGGTACCGAAGGAGACACATGAGGTATTGACATGGATGTTTGAAAGGACTCCCTGGATAACAGATGTATCAAAAAACAAATTGATGGTCAACTTTTAGATGTAGAAAACATAGGAAAGTTCAAGATGGATTGGCATCTTGGGGGAGATTTGAAGACAATTAAATGCATGATGGGTTGTGCTCAAGGCGCGGCATCAAGATGGCCTTGTCCATACTGCAATGCTCAGATTGATATTCCTAGGCAGAAAAAGACAAATGGAAAAGGTATACAGAAGGTTGGTTCTGTTGGGAAGGATGCCTCAAAAGGTCCCAAGAAAGGGAAGAAGCAACAAGAAGATGCAGTAGATCCAACTGAGTAAACTGATGATGAATGAAGATGAGAAACAACCAAATGCAGTAGATCCAACTGAGTAAACTGATGATGAATGAAGATGAGAAACAACCAAATGCAAGATGGGTGGAAGGTGTCATGTCTCGTGATATGCTAAGAGAACCAAACATGAATTCAAATTGGAGCCCCATCATTAATTTTCCACTAAAGAATATTCACTTTTGCACACTTCATGCATTCATGAGAATCTTTGATCGATTGCTTAAGTGCCATATCGATTATGCATTCACAATGCCTATATACAAGAGAGGAAAGTTACAACCCTTGGTAAATTAGAGAACGGCTTGTCTAATAGGTCAACACAAATGGCTGACTTTGATCGATAATGTAAACGGTTGATTCTGTTAGCCGATTTCGATAGCTATGTCAGGCAGCTAGATCTGATAGCTGTGTTAGATAGTTATCTCCGATAGCTATATCAGATAACGAATTTCGTCAACAAACTGATTCCAAAAGCTGACTCTAATAGATGTTTCATACAGCTAGCTTCGATGTGGTCGTAAGATGACATGGCATCATTAGGTCAGAGGATGACATGGCATCATGAGGCTGGATGATGACATGGTTTCATCACGTCAAAAGTTGATGCAAATTCTATAGATCTAAGTTTGCATACGAGAGTGACTGATGATGAACCTGTATCCTAAGTGTAGAATGCTGAATACTATGATGCAGAGGACTTACTTAGTAGATTATGCAGTCAACTCGGAGTAGAACAACTACAGATCTGAGGTAACGTGTGACTGAAGCTGATGCAGATGCTAGTGTGCTTGATTAAAGAGGATGGGTGGCACCTAGGTAGAGTCTATGCAATGGAGCAAACGAGGCTCTGATACCATGTGAAAATAGTGAGGAGAGAAGAAATGTGACATAAACCAAAAGTAATCAGATGGAATGAATAAATTCAGAACTGAATCAGCATTGTGTTTATTATTGAATTAGAAGAGATACAATAATGATAAATATAATGCTAATTAGTGAATGGGCTAATCCTTAAAATCATAATCCTAGCACTAATGAGCTCGATCAGCTTAGATATGAGAATCATACAACTCTGTGAGTGTCAGACTTAGACTACAATCAATTGTTAGCTGCTGCTTATCAGTGGAGGCTTTAGCTCACTGCGTTGCTCACACTGCAAGCTGCATACAAAATTGTCTTTTATAATAAACTAGGAGAGCAATTTGTCACCGCATCGTGCTTCATCTATACCGATGTAATCTATTTAGTGTGGTCAGAATATTGTAGCTGAATTATAGTGATTAGGTCACCTAATGCAAAATTAGTTCATGAGAGGCCGACAACCCGTAATTCATTCACCAATTATTTACTAGCTTTTCGGTGCAATTCCAAGGTTTTGCAAACCTTTGATGATTTATATCTTGCATTTTCTAATAGCAATCTCACTTATGAGTCTTTTCCATTAACATCATAAGCATTAGATTAGATTATATAGGACTATACGAAGAATTTTTCAATTATGTCCAAAGGTCAAAATTGATCCATGCAATAATTATTCATTTGGATGTTTGCATGGTATAATAACCATCTTTGGAACCATTTCTAAGCTAGATACCAAGTTAAAAAGATTTTAAAAAACTAAGAAAAATCAAGGAAAATAACTCATTTTTTAAAGTGGAATTATTTCCTAATTGGAATTGTTTCCTAATTGGATTGTTTTGATCTTACTAGTAGGATCATTTGGTGTAGAATTATCCTAGAGTTGGATTATTCTGACCAAGGCTGGCAAAATCGTTGTGACCTGACGTTAGGTTGCAAGAATATTCATGAGCATTTAATTAGACATAACAATCATTAAACATAGGAATTAGTGCCAGTGTACCTACTAAATCTGTAGGAAATATTTGTTAACAATGCAATAATTACACTGCAAATCGAGGCACCGCCAACCTAACAGTGATAATTGGTAGACAATGTGATCATTTTGATCCCAGAAATGCAATTGCCCGATCTAAGTCTCTGATCATGGTCAACTCAAATCGTTACCCAAGGGTCGAATCATCCAAAATCCAGAATCATTAGGTTTGATCGTTTTGATCCCAGAAGTAGGATTTGTTCTATAGTAGAATTATTTTAGTTAAATTGTTCTAACTAGAATCGTTTTAATCCCAGAAGTAGGATTTGTTCTATAGTAGAATTGTTTTAGTTAAATTGTTTTGACTAGAATTGTTCCATCAAGGATCATGTCATATGGAATCATTTCATTTAGAATCATTTCCAGTAGAATTTTTTTCAATGGGAATCATTTTCAAGAAGAACCATGTAAAGGTGGAAACCATAAAAGCAAAAGAAAATACTCATGCACATGTAAATCAAGAATTCAGTAGCCATAGCATGTGTATTCGATCATGTAGCATATGAAAGTGATAAACAATATAGTGAAAGAGATATGGGTCTAAGCTATACCCAAGGAAGCCATGTGACAACCCTCACATGAATGGTCATGAGCCAGCTCCCATGAAAGCCCAAGTGTGGTAGTACACAAGTACTCCAAGAAGTGACACAAGGTCAAATGTAAAATGATCCAAATGTTTCCTTCCATGGGCCACCACCCCTATTTATAGTCCTTCCCCAAAACTACTCATAATCCCAATATTTATAACTTTAGGGCATCATAAAATAACCCTTCATTATTTACAATCCAAGATCACTAATCTCGCAAAAATGAAGTAGTCCACCTCCTTAGCTTCAATCTCCATGGGTAGGTCTTCAAAGTGTCATATGTTATCATGTTTGGCCTCTTCTTTGGCTGCAATTTCCTGCACATACTCCAAAATAACCTCCAAGTAGAAGTCATAGACAAACTCATGTCCTCAACCTGTACTAATCCCTATACATCATCATAAAAATTTAGTCATATAAGCACGAAAACTCCATGTGTACAAACTCGGCATCATGCCAAACCATCCAATCATTAAAGACTTCCCAAATGTAGGTGTGAAGGCCACCAAAAGTGAAGTTCTCAGAAATTCCAGCAAGCTTCAAATTTTTTTTAAATACCCACTCAATATCATCAAGAATAAGCCCATGCTTGTGCACAAGAGCTAAGGGCTTCCACGTAGACTCATCTTTGGGCATCCTTTTCCACTTAATGAGGAATTTTTCAATGGTTCAACCTTAAAATTTTATGCTTCTCCCCAACACTTTTTCAGGAATGTCTTGTATCCCCCCTCTTCATCCAAAGGAGGTAACTCATCCACCACTTGAAGATCTTCTGCCATATACCTGTTGAGATTGGATACATGAAACACATCATGCATTTTTGTAGTGTCGGGTAATTAAAGTTGATAGGCTACCTCTCCCACTCTCTTTATGATCATAAAAGGCTCATAGTATCTATGTGCCAAGGTTGAGAGGTGAAGGTCTTGATTTGGGTAACTTCAAGAAGATATATTCTCCCTCATTGAACTCCTCAAAGGGCCTCGATAGCTTCTACAACTCACCCACGAGATCATAGTGATATACGTGCACATGATGCCACTGACACATATGCACATGATGCTGATGTATGTGATAGTGATGTACATGAGCTAGATCATTCCATGATAATCTACACAACCCTAGTTTTGGATCATGCTGATTTGAGCTATGCTATAGTGGATGATGGCATTGGTTCACATGAGTTCTTGCACGATACCGACTCTGAGATGTGTTTCTTTGGTTTCCATGATTATCTACACAACCTTAGTTTCTTTGATGTCGAGACATTCATCTTCAGGTGCATCATATGCCACTTGGGATGTATGGTAGATGATTATATGGCATACCATTCAAACATTCTTGGGACATATCGTGATCTTGATCTACATGGACCATTCGACATTCCAGCTAGGAGTTTTGCTTCCATTTGGCGGATACCCTGGATGTCAGTTCCATGTTTTAACCATGAGGATAGGCTTATGAGCTATCCCTCGAACTTGAGCTTTCCTTATATTGTATTTAAGGGTTTGTGATGTATACTACATTTATCCATTTGACCCAGGAGGAATCATACCTAGCCTCGTCACATCGACATTGGCTCCTTGCACATTCCATTTGACCCTAGGGGATGTTTGGCTACTTTCATCATCGGTAGTGGTCTCTTATAGTATCCTTTTGATCCAAGTGGGAGATTGCTTAGCTTCATCATTGATGGGAGGCCCTCATCCTTTCCATTTGACCTTGGGGGTCATACTACTCATGTTATGGTATTTGGATCTTTATGATAGTGTCTTGGTCATAATTTTTGGCTTTCATATATAGCCTTTTGTATATGTTTGACTTTTGCATGACCACCCTTTGATTTTGAGGATGAAGGAGCTTACGACTTGTGTAACGCCAGTCATGAGGAATAGATGTACATAGAGCTAGAGAAACTAGGAAGACTAGTTTTGGGCCCCCAATTGTAAATGGGCAGTCGGACATTGTAATCATGAGCTCATGTATATAAATCATTTTATGGAATATGAAAAGGGATAATCCCATTTGTCTCACTTGAGTTTTCCTCTCTCTCTCTCTCTCTTTCTCATCTGAGCTTGTGGTTGCATGTTAGCTTGTGTTCTTGCTTGCTTGCATGTTGGATTGTTGGTGTATGTAAGTAGGGATGGTAAAGCTCTCCTTTCTCCTCTTCTCTACCTTCTCTTTGCTATCTACCATGTCCCTTTTGCATGCTAGTTGCATGAAGTAGAGGTTGAGCTCTCCATAGCTCCCTCCTTCTTGCTCTCTACCTAGCATTTGGATCTCTTCTTAGGTGACACAGGAAGAGGCGGAGTGAGTCGCTAGAGCGGCTTCACATGAAGGAGTTAATCTTCATAGGGTTGGCCAAGTGCAACTCTACAGACTCGACTCTTGCATGCATATTTCTTATATTCTTTCTCTCTTGTGTGCAAGGTAGCATGTTATCCTTAACATCTTTAGCGCTTGCTGGGGACTGCTTTTGGCTTAGGGTCCTCCACTCTATTTATTTGCTAGTGCCTTCGATTAGCCCGGTTGGAGTGCAAATCCACCTGTTGGTTATTTAATCTTGTTTTGTTTTATGTTTGATGGTGATTACCTGGAGCAGTGGAAGTTAATCAAGCATTGGAGTGTTCAAGTCTTCACCGAGAGCGGGAGAAGTAGGTGAGTGCTCTCACATTTGCCCTTAAATTCATGTAAAACCTTAATTTTCTGTGCTTTTTTCTTTAAGTTTGTATTCTAGCTTAATCTACAAACAATCTCAATTTGCTAGTTTTAATCACGCATTATAGGTACCAATAGATAGCTAGAGATTAGCTCTAGCTCTCTATTAAAACAAAAAAACAAAAAAAAACACTAAGAAAATACCTGAATCAGGTGATGGAGGAAAAAACCAAGAGAAACTGCATTTTGCTTGGTTGTTCTGAGGCCACAGTCGTGGCACATGTGCCACGCCTGTTCCCTTCTGCAGCAGTTGACCAAATCTAGCAAGATTCCCTACCTAAATATGTCAGATGCATTAAAATAGGAATAATTGCATTAAATTGAGCATTGAATTGCATTCAATCTAAGAGGTAAAACTGTACTGTCATAGATTATTCAAGGGGGCTATTAGACCTGCACCCATATATCCACAGACAAATCTTAAAAAATTCCCAGATATGATAATGCCATAGCCGTTCTCGAACGTGCCATGGCCATTCACTGGTGTTGTCGAGCCCACTCGCTTCCATTGTCCAGCTGCCACGATCGTTCCCTAGACTTGCCACGGTCATACCCTTTTGCCAAACCTATAAATAAGGGCCCCATCCCCTCATTTCCTCACTTTCAGCTCTTTCCCTAGTCAAACTATTGCCAATTTTTCTCTTGAGCTTTCATAGTCACCCACCAGCACCATGTCTGACACTTCTGACTCTTCCGACAGAGGTTCTCTGTCATACCACCATTAGGAGAAAGTGACCTACAAGTGGCCGCTTTGAGCCACCCCCATGACTTTTATGAGCTCCCCCAACATCCTATCCAGGCTACATTGACTGGCTGGTGTCAACTTTGCGCTTTGGCTTTCCTTCTGACCCAGCTGAGTTCATTGATCTATCTGTCCCCCCGACAGCCTATGCCCATATCCCTACCCCTCACACTCTCCCCCCTTACTTTGCCGAAGGCTTACTCATTTTGTACCATAGATGTTTTGTGATGGTATCAACTGGCATTTGCCAATTTGACGACACACAGGTTGCCTTCCCACTAGACTTCACTACCAACGAAGCTGTTTTTCTGCAGTGACTTTCTTTCATGCCCATGGCCCTGTAGATGCCGTTGAAGTTCGCCCAGCCCCAGCCCAGCCCCAGACGATAACGATGGAGGGGATGATGGCCAGGGAATTCTGCCACCCCCACATTCTCCCCCCAGTGCTAATTATAGCTTAAGATTAGGATTATTTGAAGCCCATCATTAACACTTATCTAAGCTCATTTTAATGCTAATTTTATCCCATAATTATTACTAATTGAAGCTCCTAATGAAACACTAAAGCTCACAATTAGCACTAATTACCATCCAAAATCAACTCATAATTAGAATTAATTACAACCCACAATCATCTTGAAATTCTTAATTTTAGCCAATAACCTCTTTTCAAGCTCGTGATTAGCGTTATCTACTTGTATATAGTTAGTGCTAATACAAGCCCTTTTAAGATATTAATCTAGTCTATTTTTTACATTAATTTAGTGTGGTTGCCAACATCCATTATTAGCACTATCTTAGCTCATTATAGTGTTATTTTTAACACTAATTTGGAGTGGTTCCTAACATTCATAATGCCCTAAGCACTTATTAAAGCCCATTATAATACTAATCGATGCCCTAATAGAGAACTAATTATAGCTCATAATTAGTACTAATTATCACCCAAAACTAGCTCATAATTTGAGTTAATTATAAACCATAATCATCTTGAAAATAGCCTTAGTTATAGCTAATATTCAATCTCTTTTCAAGCTTGTTAGCATTAACTGTAGTCTGCAATCCAAACTCTTCTTTAGCACTAACATCATGGACCATTTTTAAACTAATTGGGATGTTGAAAAAGCATTTGTTTAATCCATCATGTTATCACTGTGGTTGGACAAGGATATGCTCTAAGGCCCCCTATATGAGTAGTGGTGTGGTGAGCGCTGCACACTTATAGTCCTAATAGTGGCATGGTAAGAAGTAGAAGCAAAACTATTAGTGTGATATGGATAGTCTTTGATCAAATGATCGACACCACACTTCACACATGAAAGTGTAGGCATCATGTTTGTCTGTGCTGCGACTTGGCTGAGCTTGGCCAGCATTAGCCACATTCTTAAGAGGGGACTCCGCTACTCGTCGATAAGGTCCA
Source organism: Cibotium barometz (assembly GCF_041138505.1). NCBI lineage: Eukaryota > Viridiplantae > Streptophyta > Polypodiopsida > Cyatheales > Cibotiaceae > Cibotium > Cibotium barometz. The sequence goes on from NC_141059.1 coordinate 56,305,276, forward strand.
TTACAATGAAAACATTGTATGGGTCACCTTCTCATAGTTGAGTTTATGTATTGTCCTTTCCATTGTACCATGGTTTGAAACACTGGTACTGGCGTGCTGTTCTATAAGACATAATACTCTGTGATCTCCGTGGGCTCCTCGTAGTAGTCATTATTGACTTCTACCTCTTGCATGATTGCTCCCTCATCTAAGGGCTCCTCAATCAACATTGGGTTGATGTTTGCTTGTGGTGGCTGTGGGGGTAGAACAGGTGGTGGTGGCAAAGGTGACATGTTCTACATTTGGAACATCCCCCTTGATAGGTAGGTATTTGGCTACCCTGCAGTCATATTGGTTTACACTAGTGGTGCTTGGCAAGGCTAGCGGCACTCTAGGTGCTGGCAGTTGTGCTAAGGGCTGAACCCTAGAATATCTACACATGGCATTGTCATGGTTTTCCAATCTCTAATAGTGAGCACAATAGAGTCATTACCTTGGTCTTAAGTGAGGGCATTCGGTGCTCGTGTGATTCTGTCTGCAAATTGAGCACCAAATCAATTCTCTCCAGGTGACATGTTCTACATTTGGAACATCCCTCTTGATAGGTAGGTATTTGGCTACCCTGCAGTCATATTGGTTTACACTAGTGGTGCTTGGCAAGGCTAGCGGCACTCTAGGTGCTGGCAGTTGTGCTAAGGGCTGAACCCTAGAATATCTACACATGGCATTGTCATGGTTTTCCAATCTCTAATCGTGAGCACAATAGAGTCATTACCTTGGTCTTAAGTGAGGGCATTCAGTGCTCGTGTGATTCTGTCTGCAAATTGAGCACCAAATCAGTTCTCTCCAGGGGTAGAGATGAGCATCTCCTGATACCTCTCTCCCATCCCTGACTTTTAATTTCTCCAAGATGGCATTACTAAGTTCTTCCACTGTCATATTGCCAACTTACTTGTTCTTGGTTCCTGTGTCTTAATGACTGTAGACTTGCGATGTTGCCACTATTACTACCTTGGTGTCTTCTCTCTATGGCAACTCAAGCATATTGTCCTCATATTCAATTCATAGCTTACAAAACAACAAGTATCTAGAGTAGCTAGTTGTAGATAATCATGCATCTTATGATCTCGGACTCCTCTCCGGAAGCAAGGTAATAACTGATTATATCAGTTAGCCTTTCCCTCAACTTGTATCTTGAATTCAAGTGCTTGAGCCAAGAAACATAATCCCGCATGGACTCATTTTCCTTTTGCTTGATATTGTGGAGTTGAGCCACAAGACTCCATTTATCACCACTTCGAGCAAAGCTCGGTATGAATACATTTTTAAGTCAAGTAAAATTAACTTTATCCTTAGGTTTTAGTGTTTGATATCATTAGTGAGCCTTCCCTTCTAGGGTGAGGGAGACCTGTACTGGCAGCACTTTCCTTATCCCTTCTAACCCTAGGGGTCATCCCATTGATCCTTACCATGTTAGTATTCTTATGGTTAGGAAGGTTGGGTTGGTAATTCTGGTCGTCTTAGACCGTGCCTTGTGCTTGCTAAAGAGCCCGTGCTCGCACATTGCACTTCATCTTCCGTGTTGTGTTGGAGACCAAAAAATCCCCTCACCATATCAAAGATTCCGCTGGATCTCGTAGGAGAAGAGGGTTTTTCTTCCTCTCCAAGTCCAGAGAATCTTAGCCCTTCTTCCATGGATTAGTCACTACTTGTTTATATGGTGGTTAGATTCCTCTAAGCTAAAACACTCAATTGAGTGCTCACTGAGTGGCCTTAACCAACACTCCTTTGGTAGGAAGGACCTAGGTGATTTGATGCACTGTCGTCGGGGGTAAGGTCATCTCCAATGAGTTTCCTGAACCTCAAGTACATGATGAGAATGTATTTCGACATGCGAAATAACTACTCCAACCGTTTTACCTACCTATTTTTCTACCGAACTATATTTTTGGCTACTATGAAATAATAGATATCCATGAAACTGTAGAGAATGGTTCATGTCGTGAAGTAGTTAGTAAGCAGTAGTTCACACCGTGAAACAGGATGTTGTTCACTTCGTGAACTATTTTTCACACTGCGGCATCTGATGTTTCACATTTTCAATTTTCAGCTCAGAATTACTTCAATTTAAGTCAGAGAGACTCCAATGGTGTATGTTAATTAGGGTACTTCTCTTACCGTTGGCCTGACAACCCTTGAGTTGTGAACTAGCAGTCCATGAAAGCGTAACTCGTGAACTGCTAACATGTGAAGGGTTAACTCGTGAAGTATTAATACATGATGTAGTAGGTTATGGTTCACACCATGAAGTATCAAATGATTCACATCGTGAAACAAAATATGGTTCATGCTGTGAAATAGAGTGTGGTTCACGTTATGAAATGCTTTGCTACTATTTCACGTGATAAGATTTTTTGGTTTCATTATGTCAAATGTGTCAGGATAAGATGACCTAATTTTAGTGAGATAATCCCAAGATTCTCGATGCTGATGCAAAAGGTGTTTCACGCCATGAAGTAGTAGGTTATGTTTCACATCGTGAAACATTTTCTACACTTTCACGTGTTAACAAACCACGTTGACAGAATGATGGTTTAGAGAGCCTAAACGATCCAAATAGGTTGTGCCAAGGATAGGAATGCAGGTCACGAACACAAGCAATGGATCCTTATTTTTGTAGTTTTTGTGATTTTTTGAAAAACAAAACAAAATGTGTCACCTCTTGCTAGCTCATGCTATAGGAATTGGTGACAAAAAAATAGTAAAATTGAACATAAATCTCAGTGTAGCTTTCCTCTAAGTACTCACCCACACTTCCAACACATGATTTTCTGTAATTTTTGTCTCTACCACTCAAACCTTATCTACACAATTTCTTCACATTGCACCTTCCAAATGTAAAGGCAATGGTGAATCTTGCGTAGTGGGATTTGAAGCTCTAAGAGGATAGAAGAAAAAATGGTGTTTCCTTGGCATCGGCACCAAAAATTTTATGGGCTACTAGGAGAAGCAATAGACATAACAATCATTGGGTACTTACCAATGCTTCGAGCTCATGTCCCTTGAGGCTCCCCAAGCTTGCTCTCTAGAAGCTTCACTCCTCTGATCTCCACCTCCACACTGTCATCGCCACACGAAGTCGCTCGCACCACAATGCAAGGCAATCTACCTCTCACTCTCTCACACATGCATGAAAGAGGAACATGCACTAGAGTACACTCTCACTCTCTCTCACTCTCTCAAGACAAAGACAAGAGCTCTCATAGCACAAAGGGGGATTGTGTCTGTTAGATATCCGTAACGCCGCTACTACGGGCGTTACCACAAGAGGGGACGGCCTCTAGCTCACCACCCAGCCATAGAGGAAGAATGAGGATTGCCCCTCATCCCCCAGGCTATATAGTGTGTGGCCTGCCGTCCACACTAGCCTGGCCGCCCATGACTCCGCATGGGCGTCCTCTCCCACTGAACCTCGGATATAGCCATCCGGTCTGCCGTCGGTCATCACAGGCATTACAGCCTACGTGACATTACCCCCCCTTAAGAAGAGTTTTCGTCCTTGAAAACAAACTGGGGAAACCTTTTGAAAATTGCACTACGGCGTTCCCAGGTTGCCACCTCCTCATCCCTATCTGTCCATTTAACAAGTACCTCCTGGTACACTTTATGTCGGGTTTGTCTATCACGATACTGTAGAATCTTTTCAAGTTCATGTGGTATCTTTGGTGGCTCTATCAAGTCCACCAAAATCTCTGGAGAAACTGCGTTCTCTAACCCGTGAACTGATTTCCTCAGTTTACTGACATGGAAGATAGGATGGACTTGAGAACTCTCCAGTAACTCAAGTTTATATGCTACGTCCCCAATCTTCTTAAGGATTTTAAAAGGACCACAATATCTCGGAGAAAGTTTATTACACTTTCCCGTTTTCATGGTTTCTGACTGCGCAGGAACCTTGAGAAATACAAAGTCACCTTCTGCAAAGGTCACCTTTCTTCGTCCTTTATCCGCATAAGTTTTAGCGCGATCCTGAGCACTACGAATGCTCTCACGTGCGGCTCTGAGCATATCATTCATATCTTCAAGGAAATCCTTGACAGATTGAATCTTCTCCTTTTCTAGGCCTACAGCCATCGGAGATCTCGGCTGGAATCCATACATTAACATGAATGGTGTAAATCCAGTCGTCGCTGAATGCTTGGAGCTGTTATAAGCAAACTCCAATATGGGCAAATATTCTTCCCAATTTGATTGCTTCTTATCAACATAAGAACGCAATATATCCTCTAGAATTTGGTTAACTCTTTCAGTGTGACCATCAGACTCCGGATGATCTGCCGTACTCATATTCAGAGTAGTATCCAACTTTTTTGAAGATTTCCCTCCAAAAATGACTGTTGAACTTTCTATCTCTATCTGACACTATATCTGCGGGCAGGCCATATAGCTTGTAGAGATGTTTAATAAAGAGTTTTGCCAACTCTGGCATTTTAACAGTTTTCTTCATCGCAATAAACTTTGCCATTTTTAGTTAACCTGTCCACTACCACCCACACCGAGTCATTCCCTCGACTCGTCTTGGGTAAACCGGTAATGAAATCCATGGAAATGCTTTCCCATTTCCCTTGAGGAATCTCCAGCGGATGGAGTAGTCCTTCCACCTTAAGACGTTCATGTTTATTGACCTGGCACTTACTGCATTTCAGCACGTAAGTCTGGACGTTTTTAAACAAACTAGGCCAATAAAACTGCCTTTTTACTAGTGCATAGGTCTTCTGAATCCCAGGATGACCCGCACTTGGACGATCATGACTTTCTTTAAGAAGTTGGGCCCGAAAGTCACCAATAGTTGGTACACATATTCTGCCCTTGTAGAGTGAGTACCCGTCGTCGTCAATGGAGTAATTAGCATATTTCTCCCACGTGTCCGGTCGAGCTCGACCGCCGCTCTACGGGCAATCCGACGTACTGGGGAAGTCATTGGTAAGCAAATGTCTAGTAGTACTCACGCTAGCCGTGATTTGGTATTTCAACCAAAACCCTAAGGCAAATTTCATGCCTTGATTTTGCATCATGTCATTAGCACAGAAGCTAATGTACTGGAGAGCATTTTAGTAGCGCAAGTTCTTAGACCATGCTACTAGATATTTGTAGACTACGCTACCATGTTGCATCACTAACTTGTTAAAACTTCTCCTTGGAAAGCTCTACGGTTATAGGAGAAATAAACTAGAGCCAATCTAATCATGCATCACAAGGATTAGTTCTAAAGCTGAGAGATACTTTCTCTCTTAGAGTAACATCTTTACACAAGCATATGCTCTAGAATCTTGTTGAGTTTCTAACTACCATCAATCTACGGATGGTTAAACTCCACTCTAACTCAGAGTAAATGTAAGTTTTGAAAATTTCCCTTCAAATATAACAATCAAACTTCCTATCTCTTATGCCATACTATATATGCGGGCAAACCATATAGTATGTGGAGATGTTTGATAAGGATTCTTGCACCACTACGGGTGTCTGGAGTTACATCCAATCACTTTCAACTCTTTGTTGCTATTACCAGACACATCTTTTCAAGTATTGTCTGGACTCACACAACTATTCCAGTTTATGTGATATTTGAGGATATTTCTCCTTTCCCTTAAGAAAGGTTTTTGTCCTCAAAAACTCTACTCTCAAGCGGACTACGCGCTAGTGTCATAGGTCCAAGAACAAATCTAGACCATGTTTAATATCATATGTTATATCCTTGAGTCCTTCCAAGAAACTTTTAAACATCTTGCAACGAAGATGTGGTATAGTGTCTACGCACATATGGTGGTACTATTGATAAACTGCTTTGCAACAGATCAGTGGTTTCACACTTGTAACAAAGTGCTTCATTGTTGCATATTATTACCCTTCATAAGCGGTTACACACTTATGAATTATTTGGGTGGGTTGTACCATCTATCAAGAAAAATTCCAAACTACTAATAACCACATTATCAATCCACAGATAATGACTGAGCTTGCTGCGAAGCCATAGGTTGCTAGATAATTGATGGTAATTACACAAGCCCAATGTCCCATTCCATCGTACATTCAATATAAATGCAAACATCACAGTACTTCGTGATGATGAACTTAGGAATTTCATCCTATCCCTGTTTGGTGTTGGTATGAAGTATAACTATGAGAACATTATTTGCTGCCTCTTCATTATAGCGGCAAAGCTACCTACCCATCACAGGTGGCAATCTCTACCAAGCTATAATCGACAAGCAAATAAACGAGTACTCTTGTAAGAACTTCATAACCATATCTCACACCAAACTCATAATCACTACGGATTAAATGCCAGGGCTTGCAAAATTGAATGTTATATGATAGGTAGAGGGGATCATCAAACTACTACGGATGACCTTGACAACTCACTAGGACTAGTGATGTGTAACTTTTAAGTTACTCCACTCTCCTTGCTTATTCCTTACCCTCGAACAAATCGGTCCCTCGATTTGAGCAACGTCAACATATTTATGAGTACCTCGATACTCATGGATTGTGGTTCGGTAATTTAAAATGTTGATCTAGAGTATCTTTCACTCGAGGATCTTAATGTTATTAGCAGTTATGTATTAGTAGTGAGTAACTACGTACCCACTATCATCATACTAGTAGCTCCATACTAGTCTGTGAGTAACTCCGTACCCATGGCGTACCTCCCCCGAGTGGGAGTACCATATACAACCATCTATAACAAGATGATTAAGTCACTTGCTGCTAAGAAGTGACTACACAAATTGACCCCTCCATTGCACATTGCAGTACAATTTCTGGTATTACAACACGAATTTTTGGACGTCCTTATCATAGAGGTCAACTTAAAAACTAGTGCATAGGTCTTGTGGAGTCTCGGCTGACCTAACCACACCACTGGTGACTTCCTACAAAAAATGTGGCGCCGAAGTCACCACCTATGTACTTTAACTCCGTAAAGTACATGGTCTTCATCTATCATCTATGGAAAGTTGTAAAACATTCCTGCGATGGATATTTATCACCCTAAAATCATTGTGCACTATTTTAGTGTGAAGAGCTTTTTTCCTGGGTACCATGGTTCTCACCCTAAGCTCATCTTTTGCTAAATTCTCCGATTTAACAAAAGATATGTCTGCCTCCGAACACTCCAGTTCAGCCCCAGACTTTGAGTTTACTTCTTAACACTCCGGTTAAGTCAAAACTCACCAGATACAGTAGGATTTACCACTAAGCTCTCCGGCTTAGCCTTCTATCCTAACTCAGCCTGAGTTTATGTACACTACATATGTCGGATCCGATTTTAACAAAAACCAGGCTCATCTGGAGTGAGATACTCTCACTATTGCCATTCCTAGAAATGCTCCACTCATTCCCCAGGGGTCATACGACTTATGGGGTTTACACGCACATGAACTTTGTAAGCAAAATAGCCTGTCATGCAATATTACAATTGCTTATGTAGGAAAGTAATATATTTTCCAAATTCATATGGTAGAAACTAAAATGTGCTCACAATCGCACACTTATGTTGAACATAGGCAAGACTACGCTTGTAAAATGCTATAGGGCGTCCCCCATGCATGAAATTGTCCAACCAAACTAGTCTTACTGCTAACCTCTAGATTTAGATCACTCCGGAACTAAATCACTCTGTTAGCACTAGCACACCATCATGGTCTTGCTACCTAGAGCTTCTCCGAACTCTTTAATTGGGTTTTATCCCAACTTATGGCTATATTTGGTAATTTTCAAAGTTCAAATTTTATCTTGCACACTTTATCACTGCAGACAAGTGTACATACAGACCTGCCAAAGAGTCAAGTTACATGCACAAGCCTTGGCGTCCCATTCCACCAAGACTACAATCGATTCTGTGAGAATTTGATGTCCCATACCATCAAATTACCACCAAACCAAATGATGTGACATATAAAAAGGCTCTTTCCCCCCTCGAAAGATCACCACAAACTCTCGAGCAGTGGGATGTCGACGCATGGCAATAAAAAGAAGAGAAAACCATGCTAGTAAGTTTAAGAACAGTTCTCTTCGTCGATCAACTTCTATAAGGGCATTGAGCATTACATCTCAAGACTATACCCCTTCAGATTTACCTTTGATTTCTACAAATCAATCCTAAATTTGCTATTATTATCTAGGCGTATGCTAATCCTTCATATTAGTATTCCTAGATAAACCATTCAATTGAGTACTGTTAGCAGCACTACTAGCCCCTTTATCTCAAGTAATACACACCTTAGGGATTACTTTTACAAGGCAATCTACGTGACTAAATCAAACTAGTCACTAGGCTCAAGTAGTGACACTATTTTGTTACTACCAACAAGGGCCAGCTTGCTTCTACGGGCCAAGGCTCTCTTGTTGCTACAAATAGTAAGCAACTTGTTTGGACACAAGGCATAACCACATCAAGACTACGCTTGTACATGGTTCTCATTTGCCAAAGTTTATCACAATCTTCTGGCAACTGTTAAAAGATTGTGAAGGGTTATGAGCACTACGGCTCAATTAGGCTTACCTTGATTTCTCGTGATAAGCACTTCGTCTAATTTGGGCACAACTGACGCCATTGCCGGTCTTCTTAGCCCAAGTAAAACACACCGCAGTTTTAGATTTACACTATAGCCAAAGTACGTGACTGATGGTCAATACTAAGTCTATGCTCAGCTTAAATTTAGTCTCTCTGAACCAAATGTGTGATCTCTACATGTGCTACTCTCGAGGCGCTACGGCCATTGACGTGTTCACTAGGCACAACGGCCATAGAACGGCTCTCTCTCGAAGGACTCGGCACTACGGCCGTGGGATTTGTCTCTCTCTTAGCACGCGGCGCTACGGCCGTGTGCGGTGGGTCTACTTCATGGAAAACGGGCACTACCACCACACGACACGATGGCCGTGTGGGTTTGTTTCGTGGGGTGTGCCGTTGTTTTGTGTTTTTTTTTTAAAAATAAAATAAAATAAAATAACGGGCCGGGCCGGCCCTCGCCGCTTCGGGCGTGGTCGCCCACCCGTGGGGAGTGTCCTTTTGGCCGAGTCTGGCCGCCGCCGCTGGCTGGCTGGCCACTCGCTTCATTTTTAATAAATTAAAAATCAACAATTGAAATATATGTTTTTTTTTCTTTTTTTTTTTTGCTCGTGGCGTTTGGTGGCTGGCCGACGTTGTGGCTGCCTGGCCGTCTCGCTGCCCCTGGCTGGCCTGGCCGCCGCTTAGGCTGGCCTGGCTGGCTATGCAGCACAGGCAAAGGCGACCCCCCTCTCTCTCGAACACATCGCAAATGTGGTCTTCGCCAGCAAATCGCCCCCCCCACGCAATGCAGTCTTTCGTGGGCTGGTCTTCGCCCCCCCACGCAACGCAGGCCATGTTCAGCCCCCCCACGCAGAGTTAATTTAAATTTCAGCTACGAAATTGGGCTGGTTTTTCGCCCCCCACCCCCACACACAGTTGTGGATTTCAGCAGTCATTGTGGGGCTGGTCTGCGCCCCCCACCTCCCCCACACATAGTCTATGAAACGAATTCAACGCAGATTCAACGCAGAAAAGAAAAAAACCGAAAATTGCTTACCTCCATTGCTTGCTGTGTGTGATGGGGAGAGAGAGAGAGAGTTCTTCCCTTGCATTCTTCCATGGCCGCCTCCCTCCACACCCTCCATTCGAGATAAGGATGAGAAGATTGTGGATGAAAACCATCGAGTGGGCTCCGGTCCCCCGTTCATGCGCGGACTCTCACGATCCCCTCGAACCACGCTCTGATACCAGTGTTAGATATCCGTAACGCCGCTACTACGGGCGTTACCACAAGAGGGGACGGCCTCTGGCTCACCACCCAGCCATAGAGGAAGAATGAGGATTGCCCCTCATCCCCCAGGCTATATAGTGTGTGGCCTGCCGTCCACACTAGCCTGGCTACCCATGACTCGGCATGGGCGTCCTCTCCCACTGAACCCCAGATATAGCCATCCGGTCTGCCGTCGGTCACACAGGCATTACAGCCTACGTGACAGTGTCATTTCATTATGAGAATTTCCTTTTATACAATTGGCTTTCATTCACACTTGGGCACCAAAACTTACCAGCTAAGGCATTGGGTGGCCAGTATCTCAAAATGTATAACTTTTATAGTGCCTTTACATGAAACTTATTAATATCCTCAATTGGAGGAGTATCTTTGTTAATCCAAAATGGGATTAACATGTGTATGAGTATAAAAGCATTTCAAGGCATTGCCTTAAGAGCTGAACTCATAAATGAGACAAGGAAGCCTAATGAGACTGCTACAAACTTCATTAAGCAGGTGAAAAAACTACATTAACAATCTGATAGATGTCGGAGATAAGATGTTCGACAACGAGCCTGCTCTAGAGTCATCGTCCATGGACTGAAGGAAGGCTATGAAGGACTTGTTTAGGGCCTCATCATTTTGAGGGAAAAAACCCACTAGACAAAATGGAGCAGATCCTTAGGGTATGGATCAAAGGAAAGTAGCTATGAAGAACATCCATGGCAGCAGCACTTCAACAAGAAACACTGATAAAGCTCTTTTCACACACAGAGGTAGAGGAAGATCAAATAATTAAAGAGGAATAGGAAGACATAACAACCATCAGCCCAAGAACACCAGTTATCAAGGTAATCATGAAGGTACTTATTCTTCTAATGGTAGAGGTGGCTACTCCTCTAGAGGTCGAGGAAGAGATAGACCTACCAATAATGCTTTTCAATGTTATTACTCTAAAAAATACGGACATATTGAGAAAGATTATCGAAAAGCAAGCTAGTTTGAAAGGGAAATCAGACAGCTAGGCTAAAGATGGCAGCTCTCATAGCTTCACAAATGCCAACACTTTTATCTCTATTAAAGAGATCATAGAGGCCAATCATGTAGACGATGGAATCAAGCAGGAACCATGGTGGATTGATAGTGGGAAAGCTCCAAAATGACTTCTCATGCTGAATATTTCTCTAAATCGGATTCTACTCATTATGGTTTGATTTATACTACAGACAACACTCCTAACCCTATCATAGGTAAAGGAGAATTTTCCCTTTAGCGTCATGACCATAGGGGAAAGAAAGAAGCTTAGAGATGTCCTCTTGGTGCCTTCACTCACCAAGAACCTCCTCTCAATTGGAGTCATAGTGGATAAAGGCTTCAAGGTGGAATTTGAAGGCACTGCCTGATCAGAGATCCTCAACACAGCTACAAAGTCATCGGAAGAGATCAAAAGCAAGGCAACCTCTTTAAGTTGAGTGGATAAGTAGCTACAAAGTCATCGAAAGAGGTCAGAAGCAAGGCAACCTCTTCAAGTTGAGTGGATTAGTAGCTACAAAGTCATCGGAAGAGGTCAGAAGCAAGGCAACCTCTTGACGTTGAGTGGATAAGTAGCTACAAAGTCATCGAAAGAGGTCAAAAGCAAGGCAACCTCTTCAAGTTGAGTGGATTAGTAGCTACAAAGTCATTGAAAGAGGTCAGAAGCAAGGCAACCTCTTCAAGCTAAGTGGATTAGAAGCAACACTATCAGCAATGCCTGCTTGATAGGTTAGTCTCCTTACCTCCATCAGAATTATGGCATAAAAGGTATGGTCATTGGAATTTCCATAGCATGTATTTGTTGAAATCAAAAGGTGTGGTGTTGGGCATGCCATCTCTGCACAAAGTTGACAAAGTTTGTGAAGCCTGCTGCATTGGCAAGCAATCTAGAGCACTAGCATCAATAGAGCAAGAGGAGTTCATGACCCGATTCGCACATATGTCTGTGAGTCAGCCCACGCCCCTTCACTTGGTGTGGTAATACATATTATGTTTCTTTCATAGATGATTACTCTAGATACACTTGGGTTTTCTTTATAAAATCTAAAGCTGAAGTATTTGGCATTTTTAAAGAGCTTCATGTTATGGTTCAGAACATGAGAGGTAGCAAAATCAAGGCCCTCAGGTCAGATAATGGAGGAGAACACCTCGCAAAAGACTTTAGCAAATACCTTCTTGAGCATGGCATCAAAAGGCAATAGACCTACAGCTATACACCTGAGCAAAATGGAGTTGTTGTGAGAGGAAGAACAGAGTATTGTTTGAGTCAGCCAGGTGTATGCTGAAGGAGAAGAACCTCTCCAATACTACTCGGCTGAAGCTATCAGCACAACATGCTACCTAACGAATAGATCCCCAACTAAAGCACTCTAGGGCATCACCCCATATGAATCTTTTCATGGACTAAAGCCTTAGGTAAATCATCTTAGAATGTTTGGTTGTGTAGCTTTTTCTCATATTCCAAATGCACATAGGAAGAAGCTTGATGACAAGTCAAAAAAGTGTATGTTTGTTGGATATAGTAGTGAGCATAAGGCTTACAAACTCTATGATCCACTTAAGAGGAAGACATTTGTGTCAAGGGATGTGATATTTGATGAACCTGCCAACATCTAGCAAATCAGCTGATCCACATCAAATGTAGACACCCCTTCTTCAGTAACTCCTCTCAAAGGTTAGACTGCACCTTTGGAAGACTCCATTGAAGAACTAGAAGAAGAAGATGATGCTCACCAAGCAGCCCTCGGGAGATCTACTAGAGACAAAAAGCAGCTCCAAAGGTTAACATATCATAGAGGTAAAAATTCATATTTTGAATAAACCAATTATGCTCTCTTAACATCACTGCTACTCTGTAGCATGATGAAACCCTCTTCTAGGAGGATGCCTGTGATAAGCAAGAATGGTCAAATGCAATGGACAAAGATATGATTGCCTTGCCCAAAAATCACACTTGGGATCTGTGTTAGTTACCCCCCAACAAGAAAACCATAGGCTGCAAGTGGATTTACAAGCTGAAGTACAACAAGGAAGGCAAGATAGACATGTACAATGTAAGACTTGTGGCTAAAAGTTTTGCTCAGAAACATAGGGTTGATTATGAAGAGACCTTTGCACCAATAGTCAAGATGAATTCCATCAGGTTAGTCCTTTCTCTAGCTTCTCTCCATAAGTGGAAATTGTGGCAAATGGATGTCAACAATGCCTTTCTCAATAGTCAACTTAAGGAAGATGTCTACATGCAGCAACCTGTAGGTTATGTCAAAGTAAGAATAGAGCATCTTGTTTGCAAGATGTAGAAGAGCTTATATGGTCTGAAATAAGCTCCTAGAGCCTGGTATGGCAGAATTGATGAGCACCTCAAAGCTCAAGGGTTCCACAAGAGTAATGTAGATTATACTCTCTACTACATGGTAAAAGGGAAGGACATTGTTCTTGTACTTTTGTATGTTGATGATCTAATTTTGATAGGAAGCAATGAAGTCATGGTTGTAGCTGTCAAATCCAAACTCTCAACTGAGTTTGAAATGAAAGATCTTGGATACCTGCACTATATTCTTGGGATTGAAGGAGGATTGAAGTAGCCAAGACCACAGTAGGTGGCATCTTCATCTCTTAGCAAAAGTGCCTACAAACTATCCTCGAGAAATTTGGAATGGAGACCTGCAAGCCAGTGTCAGCTTCAGGATGAAACATGACATCCTTCTGACACTACTTTGTATAGGCAACTTATTGGTTCTCTGATTTATTTGACTATCACTAGGCCTAACCTTTCAATAGTCTTGCTCAGTTTATGTAGACCCCAAATTGTCTCATTGGATTGCAGCCAAAAGGGTTCTCAGATATTTGAAAGGCACTCAACATTGGGGTATCTTATATGCAGGTGACACCTTGAGTCTGCATGGGTTTAGTGATTCTGACTATGCAACCTGTTTGATGGAAATGCATTCTTTCTTAGTGCAGGAGCCATTTCATGGTGTTCTAAAAAGTAGAATATAGTTAGTCTTTCTTCTACAGAGGCTGAATACAAGGCTTTAACCACATCAGCCTATGAGGCTATCTGGCTGAAAAGATGCTTGTATAAGAACTGGATCTTTATGGAGTTGATGGTTCTACTCCTATTCTTTGTGATAACATATCAGCTAAAGCCCTAGCCAAGAACCCAATTATTCATCAAAGGACCAAGCATATTGAAGTCAAAGAACACTTCATTTAGGGAGAAGATTCACTTCAGTGACATAGTGTTGCAGCATTGCAATACTAAAGAGACTGTTTTGTAGACATCTTCACAGAGCTATTTTTCAAACATAGAGGAGGTCTTGGTATGAAGGAGCGTCCCTTAAGGGAAGGTGTTTGAAGAGTAAGGGAAGACTCCACAATTGCTCCATGCTTGGAGTAAGGGAAGGCTTAATAGTCATCCATAGAATAACATGTTTTTTTAAAGATTTTTAAAATTTTTTATTTTGCAGGTCTGAGTCGGCTTTCTAAACCAGCTCTCAATTAGCTAGTTGAATTAGCTATCTGAGCTATGTAGGAGTCAACTTCCAATCTATAGAGTTTGTCAGAGAGTCAGTTTTCTCAATCAATTGACTAAATGAGCTAATTGAACCAGCTGACTGAATCAACTATCTGAGTTAGCTAATTGAATCAGTTGACGGAATCAACTATCTAACAAAGGCTCACAAGATGTTGCTGATGTAGAGGGAAGGTGTTAGAAAATGCAAGATACACATCATCAAAGGATTGCAAAACCTTAGAATTGTGCCGCATAGTTGGTAAATAGTTGGTGAATGAATTATGGGTTGCCAGTCTCTCAGGAAATAATTTTGCATTAGGTGACCTAATCACTATAATTCAATTGTAGTATTTTGATCACACCAAACAGATTACATCGACGGAGATGAAGCACAATGCGGCAACAAATTGCTCTCCTGGTTCATTATAAAAGCCAGTTTTGTATGCAGCGGGCAACAGAGTGAGCATAATGAACCGAGTGAACTAAACCTCAATGATAAAAGAAGAAGTTAATAATTGAGTGCAGTCTGAGTTTGATACTTAAAGCATTGTATGATTCTCATATCTAAGCTAATTAAGCTCATTAGTGCTAGGATTAGGGTTTTGGGGATTAGCCCATTCACTAACATCTCTTCTGATTTAGTAATAAACATAGTGCTTATTTAGTTCTGAATTTATTCATTTTGTATGATTCTTGTTGGTTGTGTCACATTTACTCTCTCCTCACCATTTTCACAATTGCTAACTGAGATCTTGCAAGGGGGAGCTCAAATCAACCATCCATCTCCATCAATGAAGCAAAAACAACACAAAACAAAAAAGAAGGGTTATGGGTTAGGAAAATATCAATCTAATCACACATTCTTTACTCCTAATCACTCAAACACACCTTCAACTCAACACACCATCACTCCACCACAAGTTGACAACTTATGGGCAAGAAAAAAACAAATAATGGATCGATAGAGTGTCTCTATTCCTCTCTAGCACTAATTCTATTCCCTGGCACTAGTTCTATTCCACTCTAGCACCTCTTGTTTAGGGAAGTTGTAGCTTCACAACAAGCATGTCAACACCAAGGGGTATAACCCATCTAGATTCATAACAATGCATTGCTCATAGGAATAGAAATCTCAAAGTTGGTCAAGCTTAGACTTCTATTATCTAATCACACATAAGGAAGAAGCTAGCAAGCTTTTGCTCTATACTCTCTCTCTCTCTCTCTCTCTCTCTCTCTCTCTCTCTCTCTCTCTCTCTCTCAATCATACTCCACATCTAGCTAATCCCAAGAAAGCATCAAAAGCTCACCTCAAGCACATACACACACACTCAAGCACTCACATATGCAAGCAAGAAACTCTACAAGATTCCATAGCTAAAGACAAGCATAAATGTAGAAGCATGCAAGAATTAAGAAAGGAACAAGACAAGCAAGAAGGAAGGAGCTCCCAAGCTTGAGCTCAATTGTAGATTATAGATTGTACTATGAATAGTGTCTTACACACTCCCATAAGTCACTTATATACAAATGGGCTTTGCCTGACCTGTTATATGCACATTATGTGTGCATATACTAGGAGGCTAACCCACATTAGGCTTGTGAGCATGGGAGCATGGGAGCATGGGAACAAGCTCTAGTGGAGCATGGGTTAGGACTAACCTAAGGGTTAAGGTTAGGGTCAGGCATCCAAGGGTCACACATGGGAAATGGAAAGTCAAGAGTCACTTGAGAGCCCTCTTATATAATAGGGGCATGGGGCACACTTAAGGGGGGCCAAGGCTATGAGGCTTGGAGGCTTAGGCTATGGTCTCTTGATGTTATCTTGAGGCTAGGTTTTGTTATGCTCTCTTGTATAGAGGATCGTATCTACTCATCTACCATTTCACACTATAGCTGTATGCTATTGGATTGGAGTTATACCTCTTGATGGTATGGGACATCAAGGTAAAGGTATGATGTACTTCATTATATTTCATGTGTGTATCCCTTGGGCTCGGGGGTGGTCGGGTGAATGAGTTTATGCCTGATTAATGCATGTTTATGCATAACAACTATCTAGAGAGATCTTAGGGTTTTAACAGTGGTATCATAGCAATCTCTAGTTAATTGTTATTGATTCTTCTTTTTTATTATAATTTTTTAGTCTTTTTTTGAAGTAAATTTTAATATTTACTAATAAAAATATTATTTTATTGATTTATGTTGATGATTTGCACGTGGATCATCGATAGGAATGCGTGTTACTACTATTCAATGGACGAATCGACGTTGCAAAAAAATTTCTTGATTGTAATGCTTATTTTCTCTATTTTTAATGGTTTAAAATAAGCATTAATAAAAAATTTTACAAAAATATCACATATTTTATTGTGGATATTTTTGGTAGAATGAATTCCCTAAATTTCTAAAAAATTTAGGAATTTTTTCCTAAATTTTTTAAAAAAAATTGAGCATTTTTATGGTTAAAATGTATTTTTTATGCATTTTTGTGGGTTTTCCATGGATATTCTATCCATTTTCTGCCAATTTTCTGCTGAAATGTAGTAGGCGCAGCATGTTGATGCATGAAATGCTCTCCCGTGTGCGTGGGACCCTCTTCGTCTCTCAATTCTGAATTTTCCTTCTATTTTTCCTATCACGTGTATAAACACCACTTAAAAAAGCACATTTTTAATTAATGTTAATCATAATTAGGATTTAATTATGATTAAAAATATTAATTAAATGTTGATTATGATTAAGGTATTTTAATCCTCTCTGTGATATAACAGAGGAGGGGTGGTGAGAGAGATGAGAATGGAATGGAGAAGAAGGAGAGGAGAGAGGGAGTCTCATCTCTCTTGGTTTTTGGCGCACGCGGGGGGGAGGCTGCAGCGTAGCCTGCAGGGCGAAAATCGCCCCCCCCCCCTAAAAAATTTTCCATAAGCTTTTTAATAAAGCTTATTAATGTTTGGTTTTTATTTAAAAAAAGAGCTTTTGAAATCCTTTCAAAAAAGCTTGGCAAAGCTTTTGAAATCCTTTCAAAAAAGCTTGGAAAAATTTTGAGAAAATATGAGATTTGAAAAAAACAATTCTCTAAAATTTTTGAAATTTTTTCTCTTAAAACTTTTTGGCTTTCATCTCCCGAGAAACCTTTTAGCTTTCCGAATTCCGAAAAATATTTTGACCTTTCGGATTCCGGAAACTTTGGACCTTTCACATTTCGATTTTTTCTGTCTTTTCATTTTCTCGAAATTGTTGGCTTTTTGTATTCCGGGAAAACCATTGGGATTCCAAAATTTTTAGACCGTTCGTATTCTAAATGCGTTTGAGGTAAATAAAAAAATTTTAAAAATTCTAAAAAATTAGTGAAAAATTAGACAAAGGTTATTTTAAATTTTTGGAAAATGTGGGGTTGGTGTTTGGCATGTGGTGTGTCCATTCGGGTGCCCATGACCATCAAATTCCTTTAAAAATATATTTTTTGACCCAAAAATTTAAAAAATCCATTAAAATTATAAATTTTCATTGGATTTGAGAATTGTCGAGCGGAATTGGAAATTTTGTGAATGATGGGATTCTCATGAAAAATTAGGGATTTTCTAGAAATTATTATTAGAAATCCTAAAAAAATTAGTATTTATAAAATATCAATGGTATTTTGACAAATTAAATTGCTAAAATTTTCTAAAAAAAATATAGGTTTGGAATGCCATAAGATAGGGTTTGGTGGAATTTAAAATTATCATATTTTGAGGCCCTATAAAATTAGAAAAATTTGAAAAAAATCATGATAATTCTTTTTCTCGAGAATTTAATATTTTCAAGAGTTATTTAATGTTGAAGTACGTTTTCACGTGTCGACATTAGATAGATGCAGATTATTTGCATATTATTAATACGATTATACCTCATATTAGTAGATATTTTGGTTTGGATTAATTCTAAAACGATTATACCTCGTATTAGTAGATATTTCGGTTTGGATTAATTCTAAAACGATGTTTTCATGATTTTTTACCATTGTTTAGCCATTCTTTTTGGACATGTTCCTTAATTTCTTTTTTATGGCTATAATCTGCGTTCAAAGTGTGTTTTACCTTTGACACATTTCCATGATAATTTATTTTGCACTTGCTTAAGTGTGGTCTGTGCTTAATTTCTTAAGCCTAAGACAAATTCTATCATGGGTTAGTTGATCGGTTTGATTTGGTGGATTTTATTAGATGTTTTCCAAGTTTTATTTGGACTCATCAGATTTTGCCTAGATCACTTGTTCTAGGGGTTTTTTAATGAGTGCTACACACATGTGTTTCACTTGCTTACTTTGGAGTTTTGCTTGAATGACACTGTGTTCATATACTCCAGATTGATGAGTTGGCCACACCAATTTTAATGCTTCTTTTGGCATGATTAATGACCATTAGATGGCATGCATTGATTTTTATGATCAGCTATGGTTTTCATGGATTCGAGGAGATTCTATTCTTTTATCCATGGTTTTACAAGGATCTTTTGATCTTTTGGATAATTTTATGTGCTTTGAAGGTAGCATTTACCTTTATTTTTTGCACACGTAATTTTGGAGTATATTTCTTGTACTCTTGTACATATTCCAACTTGAATATCTAGTTGTTTATGTATCTAGGTGAGTTATTTTTCTACCCTAACTTTATTGTGTTTATTGGGTAGTTATCATTAGAAAGACACCAATCATTCAATTTATTTTCTAATGATGTACTCGAAAAGAGTTATTCCTTGATGTAGTCTCAGGTATATAGAGATAGGTTTTAGTATGTGAAAGACTGGGAGAAGGCCATTTTATTCCTTTTATACAGGATTTTATTCATATTTCCTAGACGGCATACTAGGGAGTTTCAAATTAATAAGGTATGTATGGGTAGTATCATATGGTGGTATGGGACGCTAGCGATTCCTCACATATATTATCTTATGGGATAATTTGGGCACAGGATTGTCGCTTTGCTTACATCACTTGGCA
This sequence comes from Cibotium barometz, assembly GCF_041138505.1. Taxonomy (NCBI): domain Eukaryota; kingdom Viridiplantae; phylum Streptophyta; class Polypodiopsida; order Cyatheales; family Cibotiaceae; genus Cibotium; species Cibotium barometz. The sequence goes on from NC_141059.1 coordinate 56,324,609, forward strand.
TGTTGACCTTAACATTCAAAGACAATCTCATTTTCTGAATTCACTTGAAGTTTTAGTGTACGCATTCTCTAGATAAACTTCTTCTATAGCCTGCATGTATTGATTAGTGTAATCTCGTCAGCATTTTCACTTGTTGAAATCTCTTTCTTTAAAGTTCAACGAGTTTATCTTGTTGTGTTCAGATTAAGGAAATTTGGATTTTTCCTTTGTTGGCGTTTCTTTCTCTAGTTCCATACTTCAGGTGATTTATACAGTCCACCTGATAGGTTTACGGATGAACGTATGTGACTCATCACGAGACATTGATGACTCTCTATGTTGATATGGATAACTCGGGATGTCGATAATTCCATGTGCAGATGTGGGTACGTTAGGGCACCGATGAATCCCTAGTTTTTGCTGTTATAATGACATATTTTCCTACTTCATTCCGAATGGTTTACAACGAGGAAATTACTTTGAGTATGAATTCCTCTGATCATCCGCAGTCTGATGGGAAAAGAGAGTGTATGAATCAGATTGTAGAGGATATGCTTCGTGCATATGTCTCTGGAAAAGCATCAAATTGAAAAAAATATCTTCCAATGATGGAATTTGCCTATAGCAGTTTTAAACATATGGCTATTGGTTTTAGTCCGTTCATGCTTATGTATGGGTATCAACCTAGGGCACCTATTGATGTCGGTCTTAAGGACATCGAGCTTGATGCATCGAGGGATTTCTTGCGTGATATGCAGGAAATGCTGACCGAAGCTCGGGATTCTATGAGGAGTGCTCAGGATAGGGCATGGTTCTATGCTGATAGAGGACGCTCAATTTGGTCTTTTGAACCAAGAACGTTGGTTTATTTAAAAGTTCCTAAATATTTTCAGACTTTGTCAAAAGGAAAATGCTCGAATTTATCTCCTAGATATTATGGTCCATTTCGATTTATACATCAGATTGGCACGGTTGCGTATGAACTTAAACTACCTCCACATGCTAGAGTTCATCTAGTCTTTCATATCAATAGATTGAAAGGGAAACTGGAAGGTGAGGATAACATAGTTACTCCTCATCAAGAACTCGTTGAAGTCGAAGAATTATCCGATGTTCCACATGAACTTGATAAGGTACTTGAATTCAGGGAAAGGAAACTTTGTAGTTGACTAATCCCTGAGATTAAAATTAGGTGGAAAGATAGGGAAATAGAGGATTTGACTTGGGAGTCGGTTGAGATTGTTCAGCGCAGTTCTCCTTCTTTTCATTTGCAAGAGTGCAATGTTTTGAGAGAGGGGAGGTATGTTATATGCACATTATGTGTGCATATACTAGGAGGCTAACCCACATTAGGCTTGCGAGCACGGGAGCATGGGAACAAGCTCTAGTGGAGCATGGGTTAGGACTAACCTTAAGGGTTAAGGTTAGGGTCAGGCATCCAAGGGTCACATACGAGAAATGGAGAGTCAAGAGTCACTTGAGAGCCCTCTTATATAATAGGGGCATGGGGCACACTCAAGGGGGGCCAAGGCTATGAGGCTTGGAGGCTTAGGCTATGGTCTCTTGATGTTATCTTGAGGCTAGGTTTTGTTATGCTCTCTTGTATAGAGGATCATATATACTCATCTACTATTTCACACTATAGCTACATGCTATTGGATTGGAGTTATACCTCTTAATGGTATGGGACATTAAGGTAAAGGTATGATGTACTTCATTATTTTTCATGTGTGCATCCCTTGGGCTCGGGGGTGGTTGGTCGGGTGTATGAGTTTATGCCTGATTTATGCATGTTTATGCATAACAATTATCTAGAGAGATCTTAGGGTTTTAACACGACTGCCCACACTTATGGGATGCCCAAAACATGTCCTCATTACATATACAAGCATTATATGGCTGACTTTCATTACAACGGTGGGCCTTTGGCCATATACAATGTGAAATATCTAAAGTAGGGTGGGGATTACAAAGAGTGTAAAGAAAATGAGTTACAATCCTTTCATTACAATGGTAGGCCTTTAGCCATATATATGTGAAATATCTAAGCTAGGAGTGGGGATTACAAAGAGTGTATGGAAAAGAAAAAACATCTTACATGGGTGTTCTTAGCTGCTATACGGTGAGTGACTTAGGACTCTTTGGTCACCCCCCTTCGCTGGTGTGCTCGGCAATGAGCTACGTCGACCATCTTTTTTCCCATGGCTATAGTGCCTCTTCCCAAAAAAAGAAAGTTTCTTCTTCCTTGCACCTCTTCAAGAAGATACAAAATTAATCACCATGGAAATGCAAGGGGAAAATTCCACAACTTACAAATAAATTTGGCCTCAAATAATCTTTCCATTGTTCATTTAGCCAAGTTGCTTGTTATTAATGATGATTACACCTTTGATGAAGATGCCTCCTTGGCAAACTTGTCCCAACAATGGAACTATTGTTAAGCCACTGACGAGATGCTCTCTAGTATGAGCATTCATCACACAGGTCAATGGAATAGCTATGGCATGTGCATAGAAGCTTGTCTCTCACCTGTTCTCTCAAGCAAAGAATAATAAATAAAAGAATATGCTAATCTCCATTTGCAGTCTAGTTGAACAGATAATGAATCAGCTAATCTAAGAAAAATGAGAGGAATATGGGAAGAGGGTAGCAAGAGGAACGAACGTGACTACTACAAGGAAAAGGAAAGTAACTCAACACATCACTCACACTACACAATTTCTCCCTCCATACTCACCTCTCACTCACCAGCTTAATCTCAAACAAATGACAAGAACATGTGAGAAGATGGCAAACCCACACACAAGCTCTCAACCACAAGTCTCTTACACATGGGGAGTGCTCAAGAGTGAGCAAGCCATGCCCAAACACACCACATTCTAAGCTCAAATCCTAAGAGAAAAATGAGGAGATAAACTCACTCAACTCACTAACCTAAGAAGAGAAACACAAGGATGGAATCTACAACTTGGGCTAGAGAGGTCATAGGCTTGTAGAGCACCCTTGAAAAACCCTAAGGCTAAGAGGAATTAGACTAATTCCTTTTGTGGAAGAGCAGATCTGTAAATTGCTTCAGAGAACTAGCGCCTGCAAAATTGCAAATTTCGGTAGCTTCTCTCGGCGGTCTTACGAATTGATTTGATATGCTGATGTGTGAGGGTTGTGGCTAACTATGGCTAAGAGAATTTGGGCTAATGTTGAGGCTAGAGTGAGAGGAAGCTCCTCCACCAGCTGCTGGGGGTGCAGAGGTTAGTTGAAAATAGACTAAAAAGGGGGGATTTAATTCTTAATTATGATTAGCAAGGTGATTAGCACGATAATTAGGCTCAAAAATTGGATGAATCCTAAGCTTATCTCTCTCATACCATGTTAAATTTGCAGTAATGTGATGAGCTGTGGTGGATCAAATGCAAGATCAACATAATCAGCAAGTGATTATGATGATTGAGATCTCCCTCACCCATGCTCTCTATAAATAGTAAAATATAGGGTCATCCTATATGCACAAGAAGTGCCACATGGTGAGCAAAGGTGAGTCCACAAAAAAAAATACACGTGAAGCTCAATGTTACCCAAACATCCTATGGAAAAATATAGGATATGTGTACTAATACATCATGTTTGAAGCTTATTAATGCATGAGGTGACCTATTCATCTAGGTTAAAGGAAGTTGGTTGAGCTCTAAGGCACCGAACCTTGGTTAGGTTGGGCTCACTACTGTAATGAAGCAACAACTTTAGATAAGGTCTAGGACCTTGGTCATGGGCTCAAGTATAAAAAGGGACTCATGGACCACTATTGTATCTTTTGACATCTTTTGATGTTTGGTTATCTTGACTCTTGGAGCCTCTCAGATTACTATTAATCCATTTTTTTAGAATGCATTTTTTTATCATGATTAGTGTTAATCATGTTAATCATTCTCAAATTAGGGATTTTCATAGTTTTCAAAATGCATTTTCTTGATTTTCTTGCAGTTCTTGATGTTCTTGAAAATCTTCTTAATTTTCTTGAATTTTATAAAAATGCTGCATTAATTAGAGTTTACTTTCATCAAATCTTCACACAAACCCTAGCTTCTTACTATCATTTGTAAGATCCTTTGAGTTTCTTGCATTCTTAGGGAGATTCTTAGTTGATGTGTAGTTTTGGTGAGAGATTCATCAAGAAAGCTACTGATTATAAAAAATATTAGAGACAAATTGCAAATATTGTAAAATCTTGGTGTAGTTTCAAGAAAGCATGTAGAATCTTGGTGCAGTTTTAAGAAAATTTATAGAATCTTGGTGCAGTTTCAAGAAAGCGTGTAGAATCTTGGTGCAATTTCAAGAAAAATATAGAATCTTAGTGCAATTTCAAGAAAGTTAATAGAATACAGTTGCAGAATACATTGTTGTGTGATTTCAAGTGTAGAGTTGAAGAACAGTGAAGATATGTTTCAAGATCAATGTAGAATTAAAGTTTATAGTACAGAGTACTGTTTTGTTAGAAATCTTCAGTGCAGAATAGAGCAGTTTACAAATTATGTAAAGTTTATTGTGTTGAAATCAAATCTTGATGTAGAACATCAACAATAAGTGATTTTTGATAAAAACCTTTCTAATCTTATCACTTTCTTTGCAAAGAAGTTGGACAAAGATTATAAATCTATTGGAATAGTTCAAATCTACACATATTAGTATGAATCTTGATGTATTGCAGTAAAGACATTAAGAAAAGTGTTGAGAATACACTATTTGTAAGCGTACAGTGTGGATTACAGTATTTTAATATATTTTTCATCAAGAAAATGTATAACATACTATTCTATTACAGATCTAGGCATTAGTGTTATGTAGAGAGCATGTTGATGAATAATTGATACAAAAGTGTGCATGTTTAACAATTTTAAGTGTAGAAATTCAAAAAGTTAGCTTGCTAACAACTGTGTTTGCAAGTATGGCCCTGTTGGGAATTGAACCCAGTCCACTGGAGTGAGCCAGTGTGCACCATACACCACCGCGTTCCCTAACCTACAAACACATGATGCAAGTAGAGTTCTTATGGTACAAGTGTTATGATTTACCTAGTGCAAGAGTTCTGCAAGTTATTTCAAAGTTTCATGCATTTTGGGAGTTGAACTCGATAATCTAATCACTCCAATGTGATTCGCAAGCTTGGCTATGAGCAATGGTGGCATTTCTAGCATAGCTATGCTTATGGGAGGCCAAATGAGACATCCATGAAACATTCCTTGAAGATCTTGGTGGTTTTTGGAGCTTCTTGAAGTGGACAAAATCAAAGAATAGTTCTTCACAAATCAACACAAAGAGAGGCCATTTTTGGGAGTTGAACTCGATAATCTAATCACTCCAATGTGATTCACAAGCTTGGCTATGAGCAATGGTGGCATTTCTAGCATAGCTATGCTTATGGTGGGAGGTCAAATGAGACATACATGAAACATTCCTTGAAGATCTTGGTAGTTATTGGAGCTTCTTGAAGTGGACAAAATAAAAAAATAGTTCTTCACAAATCAACACAAAGAGAGGCTACATCTTCATCAACTCCAACCATTGAAGGCCTGGTGAAGGAGCACAGCTCACAACAGATACTTCTACAGTAATGGCTTTGACCAAGCATGTGGGTTGAAGGAGATAACTGAAGCACAGTTTGTGAGCTAGGTAACGTATCACAGCAAGCCAAACAAAGAGCTACACGGATAGCACTGTCTTGCATGACCACATCATTTATGAAGAGCACAAGGTTTCTCAGATCATCAACGATGGTGCTGCTCACTAACTAATGCAGCGGCAAAGTCTGTATTCTTACCTCTTAGGCACATATAGAGAGCAATCCATACTTGGTCTTCTTCTTCATCAGATTCTGTCACATTGTTGATCGGCTTTAGGTAGATTACAGACGACGGAGGAGGAGACGGCAGCCGAAAAGCCCAATGGGGTACCCTATAAGCAGGCCCCAGGGGGATGCAAAGCCACTTATCCATTGCACAAGTTTTGCCTTACGATCATGCGGTTTTAACCCCGTACTTGTATTATTGCTCGGTTTAGCATCGCCACTGGCCGAGCAAAGTGTGGGCCAGGGGAATCCGCACAAGCCCGGATTGTCCTCAAAGCTGGTGTAGTTGTACCTGGTGTTGAAGTTGTTGGCATTGGGAATTGCAGGTGGTTGTGCAACCCACGGATAGGCCGCCCAACAAGCCCAGCTCTGGAGGAATGCCACCAGTGAGGTTGTTATAGGAGACATCCAGCACTTCCAGATTGATGAGGTTGCCAAGGCTGGTGGGCGGAATCTTGCCTTGAATGAGGTTATGTGATAGGTTGAGGCCTGTGAGGCCCAGGAGCTCCCTGAAGCTTTCGTCAATCTCACCTTCCAAGAGATTCATCGAAACATCGAAGAAGATCCTATTGCTCACTATGTAGTGAAGGACCTGAGAGCTGAACTTGAGCGTCACGGGGGGAGCTCCTCGTAGAGCGTCGACTGGTTTTGAGTGGAGTTCTGGTTTAGCTTACCATGCATGTCCTATTTGTGGTCCTTCGCTTGTTGCCTGACGGGCAGACGTATTGAATAAGGTCATCTAAACCTATCAATAGGTTATGTAAACCAAGTAGACCTATGTACATATAGATTGCTGAGAAGTGTCCTCAAGACTATCATAGTTCTTTGTGCTACACTTAGGAGCACAAAAAGATAGGATTCCAAGCTCCGTATATCAAGACTCTACTCTAAGCCATTAAGTTGATGCATCAAGCTACTTCCTCTCGTAACAGCAATTGTACATTGCATGCATGAGTATTCAAGGTGATTGTTTGCATGGATTCATCTAGTGAATATAACGATTCACTTATCCAAGGTTCGCCAATAATGACATCATACTTAAGGAAATCTAGGGTGACATGCAATGTAAATTCTATATCACCATCGATTGTTTGAGTAGTGTATCTAAAGTAACTTGGAACTTCAATGTTTTGTTCATTGGTTCCTTTTGCAAGACTATTGCTTGTCAGGGTAAGTGTAGGTTGTCCCAAATGACACCCAAGTGTCTATTGTCATAATGTTATGACTTGCTCCAAGGCTAATCAATGCATGTTTGTGCTGAACATCATTGCCTATAGGGAAATCCAACCATACCATGATAGAATCTTCCAAAGGAACCATGGGTATTTCGATTATTGTTTCAGCTTCAGATCCTGTGTCTGTTTCATATTCCCATTCACTTTCATTTTGTATTTAGAATTTAATTTAGATTTTTTTGTTTAGCACTTATTATTATTTGTGTAAGTATAGTTATTGTTTACAATAAAAAAACATTGTATATATATATAGTGGCAGGACATCTTCTTAGAAAAGGGGGTTAAAAATGTGATCTAAGCAAGCTTTCGCCATGGCTTCTTCTGCGAGAGTAGGTTTGATACCTTGCCTCATGGTAAAGTAAACCTTTTTCTGTCTTTTTCTTTTCCCTGGGTTAGAAATGCTCCATCCACAGCTGGGCGATGGGATGCAGCATTCATTATAGTTTAATGCAATCATTTGTTTGTTTATGACCCGCTAATCTTCCTTAATCATGATACTTAATACAGTCTTACGTTAATGATTTAAACTTAATGACTGTTTGGTTTTCACAGGAGCAAAAATGGAAGCATGGCTCATTGTGGCCTATGCATGGCAAGTGTATCATCAGTGCCAACAGTCATTTAATCATCCATCATCATCGTATACGACACTGTTGTCATCGTCATCATCATCATCATCATCATCATGGTCATCCTAACATCATGAGAATTAGGCCATTTGAAAGCTCAATGTGTTCAAGAAGCAAGAAGAGCATCAGGTTCCCACCATAAAACCCTTACCAGCTCGTCAATCTCTAGTTCAGGGAGCATACGCCTCAACCTTTTGCAACACAACCTCTACATTGATGAGCCGCTCTCCCGTCAGCACTTCACCTATGCCCTCACCAAAATTCCCATTGCCTCTGTAACTCTGATCCCCCACTTCTACTTCCAGGGCCTTCTCTCCTTCCAGCACCCCCATGACTTTTTCAAGCTCCCCTAGCACCCTCTCTAGGCTGTCCTGATGAGTTGGAGCCACCTCCTCAGATTCGGATTCCCCTCAAACCCTACCTTTCTAGCACACTTGATTGATCTATCCATCCTTGAAGGCCTTTGCCCCCAACCCTACCCCTCACAGGCATGTCAACATCGCATACCTATCTCTTCAGGCTGCTGACCCTCTCCCACCGTACTCCACGGCGGATGGTTTGTTGGTCCTCTACCCTGCAGATACTTTGTATAGATCGAAGTCATGGGGCAGCCAACCACTGGCATTTGCTAGTTCGGCGATATGCACGTCGCAGTCCCCTTGGAGTACACTGTAGATGAGGCTGCCAAGGTTGTATGATTCTTTCATGCTCATAGCCCTCATGATGTTGTTGTAGCTGGCCCTGCCCTGGATGACAACAATGGTGGTGATGATGGGCAGGGCAGCTTGCCACCCCCACCTCCCCCTCCACCACCTCGTTCATCCTCTGCACCTCCGAATAACCAACCCCCCCCACCACCACCCCCCTCAGGACCACTACCCTCCCTCTTTTTCATGCACCATCCTCTTCTACTCCCCTTCATTTTCCCACCCCACCCCCATCACCCCCACCACCCTCCCCACCTTACTTATCCCTTCACTTAGGAATGCACACCGTATTCCGGGATATACCCTTTACATCCACCAAACCCCCCCACTTCTCAACGCAAGCCTCGCCACAATACCCTCTACATCAACAACCCCTCCACCCCCATTCGCTGGCGCAGCAACACCACCTACCCCTACCCTCAAAGATGGGGAGATCCCACTACCACCACCATCTAAGTGTGAGGAAGTTGACCCTTTGCTAAACCCCCTCAAGTGCGCGATCCCTTGGACCCCACGAAGTTCGAGCAGGTAATAGCCATCCTGCTTGGTCGACAACTCCAGGCTGATCCCCTTACCCGCGTCACCGACTGCCTCAACGTCAACTTCCTTCACCCATACGTTAGCGCGAAGCACAAGCAATGGCAACGTGACTACCCACCCCGAACCCACAGCGGCTACCACCGACCCCCTGCCCAGTGCTTGCCCCATAATGTTTGATCTTATGGGCAAGCAGTCGGCCTGGCGGTGACCTTTCCTCGCCAAACCGTTCATTTGGGAGACATATTGTCACGTGCTATGCGCACTGCAGATCACCCCAGACTACCTCCCAATCCGCCGTGCCGGTGGGCCTGGAACACTTTCTATGCAAAGTAGTAGAAGAACCCAAAGATCAAGTTCAATTTTCCATGGATTGCGCCCCCGTTCGCGCAGCATCCCTGCATGGAAGAGAAAATGGTCTGGCGATTCCATGAGTTAATCCGCCTGCTACTACGACCAGGTCCCCGACCTAGTTGTGATGGCCACCATCCAGTTCTTCCATCTTATCACTGTGCTGATGCATTTGAGCTTATGGTTGGTTGCTTGCTTGTGTGGTTTCTTGCTTGCTTGATTATTGGTGTATGTGAGTAGGAATGGTAATGCTCTCTTCTCTTTCCTTCTCTACCTTCTCTTTGCTATCTACCATGTCTTATTTTCATACTAGTGGCATGAAGTAGAGGTTGAGCTCTCCATAGCTCCTTCCCTCTTGCTCTCTACCTCTAGAATTGGATCTCTCTTTGGGTGACACAAGGAGGGTGTGGAGTGTGCCCCTGGCGGCTTCACATCAAGGAGTTAACCCTTATAGGATTGGACACATGCTATTCACAAGATTCGACCCTTGCATGTATCTTTCTCTTCTCTTTTCTCTTGTGTATGCAAAGTAGTATGTTGTTCCTCAACACAACATTGTGATCAAATTTGAGGCTACGGAGAGAAAATTGAATGCACAAGAAGCAGGTCTATCTACTCATAAAGAGGGCAAGCAAGCAATGAAGGAACCACAAAGCCACCATGAAGACTACACCACATGTGAGTTTTATGGGCAGATGCAAGAAGACCTCATGGGGAAGTACCAAAAAGATTTCCAACTCAGCTTGTTTCTTCACACATGTATAGGAGACCTCATATTGTTTCCAATGAATCAATGAGCATGGGTTTGCTAGGAGGGGGTTCCAATGCCACCCAATCCAATTTAGCCCATACATGTGGAAGAAGATGCTATGGGGAGTGATGTGTTGCAATCTAATGAACATATTCACATGCAAAGAGTGGCCTATGCTCGTTGGGTGGAGCTTACCCCTTACATCAAGAAGAAATACAAGGATTTTTCTCAATTCCTATCTTCTTACAACCAATGGCAAAAGCACAAGTCTCCCAACAACAAAGATGATCCCTCTTCCAACACTCCAAAGGATAAGAAAGACAAGGTCACCCTATCCAAATTTAGGGGAAATGGTTCAACCCTTAGTGAGTTGGAGGAGTGGACTATGAAGATGGAAATTATTTTTAGCTTTATCCAAAAAGTGAAGGGGATAAGGTCCAATTTGCCTCATTGCATATGGAAGACTATACACACCAATATACACACCAATGGTGGAGACACTTGTGAAAGGAGGAACACACCTCACTCTTGGGAAGAGTTGAAAAGAGAGATGAACATGGCATTCACCATTTCACCCTTAGTGCTTGATAGGTACATGGAAAAATGGTATGAGCTTGCTCGAAAGGGTGAAATGGTCAAAGACTACATCAAGAGCTTCATGAAGCTTTCGATGTATGTGGAGGGGCTTAATGATGGCATGAGATTGAGAAAGTTCATTCATGGGTTGGATCCTCTTATCAAAGCAGATGTGAGTGCTCAAACACCTCCCACTTTGAAGGAAGCAATGAGACTTGAGGAGCTGTATGAGCCAAAGTATAAGAGGTATCCACAATTTCCATCCAATAAGAGCTTCCAACCACTACCATATGGAATAATGTGAAAACCTCTTTTCCCAAAACACCCTCTTCCATACCCAAATTTCCAATGGTGTATGAGGATAAATAGCCAAGGGTTAGCAACTTTCATGCTCAATTTAATGGTCAAAAGAAGCCCCTTAATAAAGATAAGAAGCCCACCTTTACTCCCAACAAGTCAAGGTAGTTGGACTCTTCAAGGATTCAAGAGTTGAGGAGCAAAGGGTTATGCTTCACATGTGGCAAAAAGTGGAGCAAGGAGCATGTTTGCAAGGGTAAGAAAGCTAATTTGTCCATGAATATTGTGGAAGAGAATGACATAGCTGAAAATGATGATGGGGTAGAGGATGCTTTTATGAATTGCCATGAGGAAGTGGTGATCGTGAGTTTTCATTCGATCCTTGTGGAAAAACAACCCATGTGTGTGCTATAACTCGTGATTTTCTTGCAGGATGTAATAAGAGAGCCACTACTTTGAGACACCAAGGCACTACCAATGGAAGGGTGACCCATATTTTGGTGGATTTAGGGAGTAAACATAGCTTTTATCAGCTCCAAATCTATTAAAAACCTGAAATTATAGCCCACAGACCTTTTACATGCCATGGGAGTCCAAGTAGAGAATGGGAAAATGTGGTTTCTTCTATGTTTTTCACATCCACTACCATAAGCCTCACATCCATTTACTCGATGATGCAAGCCAATCTCATTATGCTAGAGTTGGGACCTATTGATGTCATATTGGGATGTGATTGGTTGAGCACTTCGTGTGAGTTCTCATTGGATCTTGATCATAGGTATATGAGGTTTAGGCAATATAAACTTCTTGTAACCCTCAATGGCATTGGATTTTCCAAGGTTTCCCTCATCACTTCCAACAAATTGAAGAGGGAATGAAGAATTTCAATTCTATCTATGTGTTGCAACTCATAAAGGATGCTGAAAATCAAGGTGGGTAGCCCCTTGATAAGGATATGGCTCAAGCTTTGCAGGAGTAAAAAGATGTATTTCAGCCCCCTAAGTGTTTACCACCAAAGTGGGAAGTGGATCATGTAGTGGACCTTGAGCTAAATGCTAAACTGGTCAATAAGCCACTCTATAGACTTTCCAAGTTTAAGAGAGAGGAGGTTGCCAAGCAAGTGCAAGAGCTCTTGGACATGGGATTTGTGCAACCAAGACAATCTCCTTTTGCTTCTCTCATTCTATTGGTCAAGAAGATGGATGGCACATATAGTATGTGCATTGACTATAGGGACCTCAACAAGCTTACTATCAAGAACCATCATCCCATACTACCTAATTGATGACCTACTTGATGAGCTTAAGGGAGCCAAGTTCTTTTCTAAGATAGATCTCAATTGGGGTATCATCAAATAAGAATGAAGGAAGGGGATGAGTTCAAAATAGATGTTTGCACCGATAGAGGGATTTTTCACTTCATAGTTATGGCCTTTGGATTATCAAATGCACCCACCACTTTTCAAGCACTCATGAATAAGGTGCTTCAACCTTTCCTTTACAAATGGGTATTGATGTTTTTTTATGATATCCTCATCTATAGCAAGAACAAAGGGGATCATTTGTTGCATGTGAGGTAAGCCTTGGAGGCCTTGAGGAAGCACAAATTGTATGCCAAAAGGAGAGAAAGTGTTCTTTTATGGAGCATGAAGTGGAGTATTTGGGGCACATTGTGAGTGAAGATGGCATCAAAGTGGACCCAAAGAAGGTGCAATGTGTCAGGGGGATTGCTGCGTCTCTCTTCCTTTTATAGAAGGTTCATTGAGCATTATGCATCCATCGTTGCTTCTCTCACCAATAGGCTTAAGAAAGAGGCTTTCTTTTGGAATGCCATAGTGGAGAAGAGATTCCAACAAGAGCTTAAGGAAATCCTTACTTCAGTCCCTATCTTGGCATGTCTTGATTTTTCCCTCCCTTTTACCATAAGAGCGGATGGATGTGGGAGTGGCATTGGGGCTGTTTCGTACCAAGACCATGGTGTGGTTGTATATGAGAGTAGAAAGCTCAGCAAGACAAGGAAAGGACTTTTCATGCTTATGAGCAAGAGATGTTGGCCATCTCATACATGCAATCAAGAAGTGGCACCACTACATCTATGGGAGACATTTCAATGTGAGAAGTGATCATAGGGTTCTCAAGGATTTCATGTTTCAACCCAATGTTTCTCCCCAGCAAAGAAGGTGGTTGGCTACCCTCCAAAGCTATGACTTTGAGATATCTTATATGGCGGGCAAAGACAATGTGGTGGTTGATGCTCTCTCTCCTATGTGGGCATGCACTCTTTCTTCTATCTCGGAGGTGTACAAGGATTGGATTAATATGGATATACCAGATGAATACTTGCTTGATCATGTGGCTACCCCACTTTTTCAGAAACTATAGCAAGGTAACAATAAAGATTTTCCTCATGCTAATGATGATGACAAGTCCCCGATTGGCTAAGCCTTGCTGTTGTTTATACACTAACCAGCTATCTGCTGAGGATATTGTAGCCTACGCTGAATGGCTGGCTGGCTGGGAGATGCAGCCGAGTTACAGGAGATGCGAAACGAAGCAGCCCTAACGCTACTGTTTGTTTTGCTCCCTCATTCGACTATGGAATCTGCGCTTAGGTGCTGGGGAATTTGCGCTTAGCACGTGTAATTAGCGCTCCCGAACCGGCTGAGCTTGTCTCTTGCTTGAGCTGAACGAGAGACGATGACGCTTAGCCTGCTGAAAATGCAAAAGAAAGAGAACGACGCTCTGCGCTACGTGTAAGCACTCCGAAGCCGGCTGAGCTTGTTAACGATGAAGCTGGCGTGTACACTGAGACACTTTTGATGAAGTTTTTGCTTGTGACGCTGCTTAACTTCCTCCTCCTCCTCATCAGCTGCGATGCATGAGATGACGCCGATGTTACTGCTCACAACAAAATGATGTAGTTCTCTTGCGCTGAGGCGATAAAGCACAAACAGAGAAACATTGGCTGAGCCACAAGGCGATTAAGCCCAAAATGAGATGACGAGGTGCGTTGAGCCTCAAAGAGGCACAAACAGAGAAACGCTGGCTGATCAAACCCTTGGTAATGTTTTTGATCAACAAGGCTTTAGGTAGATTTCGGGGTGCCTCAATACCTCGCACCCCATCTGACCAAGTCCACAGTCGGTAGTCGGCGGGGGCACCCCTTGGACCGGGCCCATAGCCGTAGCCGGCTCAGGGGGCTTTTTTTGAACGCCCGCCCGCCCATGGGTATATGCGTCTATGTATAGACATCGGGTTGTATACATGTGCAAATATGAGTTTGTCATGGTTGTGTCATAGTGGAGTTGGTAAGGCACGTGCTTGGGATGAAGAAGGTACTCACCTCCCACATGTCTATACACGTGATGTTTAGACATGTGTCTGTACATATGTTCACACCATTTTGCATGGACCAATGTTTGGACATGGCACTATTCCAACTATGATGGAAATTCCTCTTTCATCATTTAAATTTATACATGCATAAAATAATTTTAACTAAAATCTCTCTTAAAAATTAAATAAAAATATCCATTAATCCTAATATGACAAGAATTTCACTTTTTTTATTTAAATGATTGAATTCCAAATATGATGGAAACTCCTCTTTTATCATTTAAATTTATTCCTATGCATAAAATAAATTTATCTAAAATTCATCTTTGAATTTAAATAAAATATCCATTAATTTTAATATGCTAAGAATTTCACTTTTCTCATTTAAATGATTGAATTCCAAAGGTCATAGAAATTTCTCTTTTATCATTTAAATATTTCTTATGCATAAAATAAATTTATCTAAAATTTATCTTTGAATTTAAATAAAATATCCATTAATTCCAATATGCTAAGAATTCCACTCTTCCTATTTAAATGATTGAATTCCAAATGTCATGAGAATTTCTCTTTTATCATTTAAATAGAATTACCATAATTTTCTCTTTTCTTAATTATTTAATTATACATAAATCTTAAAAATTAGTTTTCCATTGATATGATGAGAATTATTCATTTAACATAGGATGACTAATCCTAGAATATGGTAGGAAGTCCTCTTTTCACATTATGCATAAAAATGATTTATGTGCTAATTTTTAAAAAATTTACTTTAGCTTCGCAGCTATTACTGATAATTTTTAATATTTTCTAAAAGAATAAGACTTAGTAATAGGATTATGATAGAGTAACTATCATTTGGACCAATATCCAATTTATGGACTTAATTCCTAAGTTTACCATAATTTATGTAACATTAAAGCATAAAAAAGCCATCTCTTTGGCCTTTAGCTTGACTAGCATAGAGTTTGATTTTAGAATTAGGAATTGCTCCATGAGAAGCATCATTTGAATTGAGAATTGGTCATAGGAATGACCATTCTTTGGGGGAGAGAGATATATACATAAAAAAACATCTAAAATTAAGCATAAATGTAAACTTTATGTAATTAATCATTAAAATTCATTAGAGAGCTTCATTTGCATTGAAAAACCATTCAATTGAATACTTCTCAAGCTTAAGAGGGGTTGAAAAGTAAAAAACATTTAGAAGATTAAGAAAAAACCATAAAGTCACACCTTATCTCTTGTTTTACTTGATTCTCTATTCTTAGGAGACACCCCCAACTAATCAATTGGTTAGTACGTTGAGAAAAGCTCCAAGGAAGGTTAAAGAGAGAGAGAGAAGCTCCAATCTCTCCAAAATGTAGAGGATTTTTAGGGGATAATAGAAAATATACTTATTTTAAGGTAATACTGGCATGGTCTAGTTCACAGATGAGAATACAAAAGAATGAGGGCCTATTTATAGGTGAGGGAGGCCACTAACTGAGTCCAACTAAGTTCTAGAATTTTTCAGCTTCAGTTTGGCTAAATTTGGACAAGATTTGGACGAGTTTGGCTCCCTTTTTGATTTGGTTTGATCCAAGAGAGAGGAGAGATAAAAATATCTTAATATTTTTAAGTTTAAAACTCATTCACATGTGTGAAATAGGTGCCTCCTTGAAGGCTCCCCCTTTCCTTATACCAAGGTGTCAAAATTGCGAACCAACTGAAACAAACAGTGGAGGCCCCACAGCATACCATAGACGAGCGTCCCCGATATACAGTTACATAAACGCATGAGAGGATGGCTTCGTGATTGGTGTGGAAGACTAGATCTATACAAAATGCATATGCAATGAACCAATCAAATGAATGTATGTAAGACGAGTCTTAGTGTCCCATACCACATAGGCGTGTTGTACATACACACATAGGATGGTAGAAAGATAAAAAACATAAATGTATCTGGAGTAAGTATATGAAACCAATCTGATGTCCCATACCACCAGATTAATTCCATACATCACTTCCTTCAAAATAGAAGTTTGAGGCGGAGTGGCTAGTTCTCCTGGCCACTACCTTGAATTCCAATTTTGGTATACTGCAATTCACAAACTAATTTTTGAGAGTTGAAACTCTCCAAACCGTCCAATATAGAATCCTTCTCCTGGCCACTACCTTGAATTCTGAGAATAGGAAAGTGCTACTCATGCCTTGAATTCTGAAAATAGGAGAGTGCTACTCATGCCTTGGTCTTCACATCTATAAAGAAAGATCTCAAAACCAAAATCACATTCTCAAAACCACTTTTGTGAAACCATACCTGCTATAGTGATATTTGAAAGAAGGGTGGCATTAATTCCCAGCCATTGCAATTTTGGTATACTGCAATTCACAAACTAATTTTTGAGAGTTGAAACTCTCCAAACCGTCCAATATAGAATCCTTCTCCTGGCCACTACCTTGAATTCCAATTTTGGTATACTGCAATTCACAAACTAATTTTTGAGAGTTGAAACTCTCCAAACCGTCCAATATAGAATCCTTCTCCTGGCCACTACCTTGAATTCTGAGAATAGGAAAGTGCTACTCATGCCTTGAATTCTGAAAATAGGAGAGTGCTACTCATGCCTTGGTCTTCACATCTATAAAGAAAGATCTCAAAACCAAAATCACATTCTCAAAACCACTTTTGTGAAACCATACCTGCTATAGTGATATTTGAAAGAAGGGTGGCATTAATTCCCAGCCATTGATTCTAATCTCCACCCAATCCTAGGGTCTATAGAAGTCCCATAACCATTCAATCTTTGGCCTAAACCATTTAATCTTTGGCCTAAAGGTGTTCTAAGCTTTCTCTCCTTTACCCTTTAGTTTCTTCTAAGCTTTCCCCTTTTACCCTTTGGTTTCGGATTATTTAACCTTCTTCAAGAATGTACACCCATGCTCTCATACCCACTGTACTTCCTGAAGAAATAGTAAAATACTCACAAAATATATCAATTATTAAAACAAAGACTTGAATTTAAATTAAAATCAAATAACGTAACATATCATTAAGCAAAAGAAATAAAATAACATCATCATCATCAAAAGATAAGATAGAGAGTACCACACAGTAAAACAAATTGGGTGAAATCTCCCTCCTCAAGCGTATAGCTCCACTTCCAAGACTTAAGTATTTAGAGAATTTTATTTCATAAAAATAGCCCAAGGAGCTAAGAATAAATGAGCATATAAATTGGGCTTTTTTTTCCATTTTTGGGGTTTTGCTTTACACATTTTTAACCATATGAAGTCTCCTAAGGTTTGTACATATAAAAACCTTTGCCGCCCAAATAAAATTACTAGTGAGCCTTGTTACATAAAATAACTTTGTGCATATTTACACCTATACATTAATCTTGTGCCCACTTGCATATTCCATTAAGCTGAATCCTGCACAAATTAAATTAAACCTATTTTTGTTTGATTATTAATTCATCAAAAAATATGATAAAATATATACCTGTAACAATTTGAGGTTTGATTGAACATATTTTTAGTGTGATTAATTGGGAATATTTACACATGAGTGAGTTGATAGCATGTTTTGGTGATTATTTGGGCTTGTTCACATGAGATGTCAGTTTGTTGTGCATTGCTAACCTTTGTTCACACGCTTAGTGTATTATGGGTTTGAATCACACACTTTTGTAGACCTTATTCACATGCTTTTGTGATTAGTGTGGTGTTTTCACATGCTTTAAGTGTGTTAGGTGGTGTTTACACACAACTATAGGCTATTCTTATTACCTCTATCCTTCTTATGATCGACACCCTATACATTGTCATCATCCATAGACATCGACATCACTATGTTACCATCTCAGATCCTGATCTTAGGAGGGTTGCTCATGCATTGCCCTATGCTCAACATTTTTTGTCATGGTTCATGCTAGCCTTTATTCACACACACATAGATCTCGATCTATGGTTATGATTAGGTGACTCCTCGGTTTCACATTCGATTCGGGAGGATGCATTTTTAGCCTCATCATCGGTGTTGCTTTACATTCCTTTCCATTTGATCTAAGAGGGATTATACACTTTGGCAACAACATCGACATTTAGTTATGGACATGATTTTGGCTTTGAACATAACCTTTTATAGGTGTCTATTTTGTGCACGACCGCCCTTTGGTTTCGAGAAAAAAATCATTATAGGAGGGGATGGTTTATAACAGAGGAGATTTTAGGATGAACATGCACATGGGGCTTAAGGGAATTTACACATAACAAATGCAGCTCAGGTCCTTGCACATGGAATAGTTGCTAGGAAGTATATGCTACCAAATAATGCCTCAGCTTCGAGCATGTCCACAACTAGCCAACCCTTCTACATGACATGGGTGGGGTGTCTACTCCAATCCTTTTGTCCATAACAAGACAAGGCTCCGTCATCATCTGGCATGCCACGGGTTTCACAAGGTCCATGGCCTTCATAAGAGGGTATGCCAAATTGGCATCTCTTTGAGATAATGGTGCTCCTAGAGAGTAAGGATAAAATTGATCGACTCTCACGACCCACAAAGGTATGGCCCAACACCACACCTGCATATTCACTAAGGACCTATTTGCATACAAAATCTCTAAAAACGTTACCTGTAGAAGACGTGCATACATGTTCCCATCATCTGTGCATGCACGTTCATATCTATGCATGCATGTTCTTATCTACACATGCATGTTCACCTATACATATGCATGCTTTCACATTTCAGCTACGCATACACGTTCCTATTTGTACACGTACGTTCCATGATTTGCAGATATATTCAGAGTTACAAACACATGTATGTTGCTTTGCATATGCATGTTCCATGATTTGCAAGTATATTCAGAGTTATAAACACATGTATTTTGCTTTACATATGCACGTTCCCAAGACTGGTCTTGTAAACGTTCGTACCCACGCTTATATATGTTCCCAAGAAAAAGCTATACAAGCAAGGGACCCCCTCTCATTTTCCACTATTCACTCTTCAGTTAACCAAACTATTGCCTTTTTTATTTAAAAATCTTCCCACATCCTCATAGGCCTCTACAATGCTCCCCCCACCATCATCGTGGCAGCAAGAAGGGGCATCAAAAACCGCATCAGATATAATGTTTCTCACATCCACCAAGAAGAGGAAGACCACAAAAGTCCACAAATTCTTGGAGTATTAGAGTAGGTGGCTGCCCCACTAACTTCTCCCCACTTGGAGTGGAGCTGCCTTTGAGAAGTCAAAGGGAACATGATCCACAGTAGGATCTAGTCTCAGAAAAAGGTAGAGCACAAGCTCACCTATCACACTAATTAATTCTACTAACAAGGAGAAAAGAGGCCAAAAGTCCACATGGATAGTTTTGGGCTTGATAGGTTAGCAGCTCTTTTGATATGGGGGCCAAACACATGCTTCAGATTCATTTCTTCTTATGACACACATCTCAATACTAGCACTATTAAAGATTCCATTGGAGTAGACTTGACATTGGCCCTAACACTAGATGTTATCCATGATGCCTTCTTGCAACTACCTCCAGAGCGATAGAACCTTATCAAAAGCTAAGCAGTGCACACAAGGGATAGTCAGAGACATTATCAACAGAAACCCTCTCAACAAGGATGAAGAGAAATGGGAAGATATTTCTCACCTAAACCTTATTACCCCGCCTGAGTCCTCACCATGTTAACCAACCTTAGGTGGACTGATAGGTACAACCTCTCCCTACTCGCCTGTCTCAAGCAAGGATTGTGTCAATTGGACTGACCAGTTCCATCACAAGCTCCATAACATTTACATAAACCCTACCAGAAGTAAAAGTACAACAAACCCTAAAGCATAAGTGGGTGTCCTATAAGGGATAAAAAGTGCCCCTGGTAAGCCCCTATTCACATATGGCACTACACATAACCTAAAATGCTTTCAATCCCTTTACAAATAGATATTCAATATTGTCATGTGTAGAGCAATAGGTTAATGTGAGCTCACATGCATGAAGCCTCTCCCTAATATGGTGATAATGAATCTCTTTATGTTAGGTACGTGCATGGAAAACTTAGTTTTGCGCCACTGCTATAGCACTGGTTGTTAATGATGATGATGAGTATGGTAGTCAGTGCTGCATGTTGACAATTTCTCCCCACTCATTTTCAAATCTCCTTTGTGGTGATGAGACAATTGTTGGAAATTAGGTGGGGGGGAAATCTTGGGACCTAGTTGTGTTCATGCCGATGCGCACTTAACTAGAGGTTTCTACAAATTGGTCTAGCCATCTAGACCCCAAAACCTTAAGGTGATGGAGGATCTCCAGTCTTTCCATTTTGTGGAAATCTCCCAGTGTTACATGTGGCACCACTTTTTCTCAACACCCCCCCAATTTTTTAAGCTCAAAGATTGAACTTGTCCACATTTTCTCAACTCAAAGGACCAACTTATCTTCTCTATTGGCTTAGAGGTTACACTTCAACCCATGGTTCTCATACCATGTTGGAATTATAGTGGTATGAGTAGTATGATGGATCTAATTGTATTAGCATTGAACAAACAAGATGAGAGAGAGATTAATGCTAATCACATGATAAACTAAATAAATAGACAACATAATGACACAACAAGTGAGATAATGGAGGTGTTATATTCATGCATTAGTTTGAGAGCCTCTTATATAGGGTGGATTACACCTAAACAAAACCCTAATAAATTTAGTCTTGAAGAGAGCACCCAAAGGCTAGATTTGAATGCAAGAGAGATCCTCCTCTACTAGAGCTAGGCGACTAGAATATTCTCCTTTGGATGCTATTTGATCATAATCTATCAAATGTTCTAAGGCTAATAGACCTTTGGACCATATGCCATTATCACAATATGATATTTTGGTGTATTGTTTCAACTCCCTCAACAAAATATCCATGGCTACTAAGATGGCAATGTTGAAAATTGGGTGGGGGGCCAAAACCTGCAAGGTCACCCATCCTAGTTGTGTTCATGCCCATGCACGTGTGCTTAGCTAGAGGTTTCCACAAATTGGTCTACCTCAAAACCTTAAGGTGATTGAGGACCTCTAATCTATCCATTTTGTGGAAATCTGCTAGTGTCATGGCCTAGCCATCTACATACCACACAGGGGTAATGAGATCATGAGGAGATCATACATAAATAATAGAAGACTAGGGTTGTTATCATCCCTCCTCCACCAATTTTTGTGGGTTGGAAGGAAATAGAGTGGTGAAGGTTAAGCGCACAGTGACATGAACACTATTTTAGGATGGGTAACCTCCCAGGAAGAAGTGGTCCCCAATTTCCAACATAGTATCAAAGATAGGGACGGCATGTTGGGATGTTGTTAGCATAGCTGGTTGACTTGCAGATTCCTCTCAGTGGAGCTGACTCTCCTACGACTACTCAAAGTAGTTTTGTAGATGTCATTAGAAAGATCATCAACACATGTGACCTAACTTAGGAGAGGGAGACAAAGACCACAACAAGTGGGAGACTACCCACAAGAAAGACCACCCACAACCACCACCACCACTGCCTCAATTCCCCCCCTTCACCCATTACCCTCTACTCTAACCATGGAAGATATTTTGAGGATTTCATCCCAAATAGAGAAGGGATAGTAACAAGGCTAGCACATCAACAACTCCACCAGTTGTAGTAGTAGGACCAAATCCTAGGCACCAAAAACTACTATCAAGCCCATGCAAATCGTGAAATTGATGTCCAAGTTCAAGGGTGGAGACCCCATCGCACACTTGGAAGTGTTTGATCAAATATGTGCCATATGCAGAGACAACCTAATGACCTTGTATAGGTAAGTGCCTTGGTCCTAAACCAATTTTGGAAACCTCTAGTTAAGTGTGCATAGGCGTGAACACAATTGGCATGGGTGACCTCCTGTGACTTGATGGCCCCTCCACCCAATTTCCAACATGGTATCAAAGCCATGGGTTAAAGTGTAACCTCTGAGCCACAAGAGAAGCCAAGTTGAGTCTCTGAACCAAGAAAAACATAGATAAGTTCAACCTCTGAGCTAAGAAAAAGTGGACAACTTGGCACCAAGGGGGCAAGGGGGTTGAGAAAGTGGTGCCAAGCGTAGCACTAGGAGATTTCCATAAAATGGATAGACCAGATCACCTTAAGGTTTTGGGGTCTGGATGGCTAGACCAATTTGTGGAAACCTCTAGTCAAGCGCGTGTAAGCATGAACACAACTGGGATGGGTGATCTCTTGGGACTTGGCCCCCCACTCAATTTCCAACACACCCCAAAGAGGAGTCCTAAGGGTCCCAAAACTACTCCTACTACCTTCAGTATTACCACAACAACTACCCATTCCGCAAGTGACCCCCATGAACCAATTGACCCTAATAGAAATGCATGACGGGGGAGGATGAGGAAATAGTAGGGGACACTAGGTACCTAGAACCACTAGAGGCTCAAAGTGCCCCAAATAAAATTCTAAGCCACTACATTCAAGAGACTGATAGTGTCTACCCTGTGTACATTGCCAATAGTATAGTCAAATAGGGTAAGGGACATCAATGCCTTAGGATCCTTGCATGCCATTAGAGTCCTATCACTACAATGCTAAAGTGTCCCTTGAAAAAGGCTATGGTGTGTTTGCACCAATCGCCCCCTAATCTTTAGAACCAGTCTACACAGAATGTAGCATTGACCACACGTACAAGGATTGTCCGTTCAACCCATGAGTACAAACCAAGTATGAGCCTCGATTTGCTAAGCATTGGCAATGGGCTGTTACAAACGGTTCCTCTCAATGTTATGACTAGAATGCAAAATAAGAGGAGAGCTACTACTCATCATAAAGCTAATAAAGCTCTTGTTAACCCATTCCTAGGGTTAACAAGATCTACTGCCATTATCTTACATCAAGGATTCACGATAGACACCAAAGGGTCATACATTCACGATAGACACCAAAGGGTCATACATTCAAGATATGAAGCAATGGTGTCCAAAGCTACAACTTGGACGGGCGCCTGTAATGGTGTGACAGAGTATTTATGGTGATTCCCACTTTAAGAGCATGTGGTAGCATGTAGGATGAAGTCCCAAGTGATGTACTTCATGGATATATTATGAGAGTAGCCATTGTAATAGCATTAGGCCTCTTATGAGCCTCAAGTGCCCGGTCGGTCACAATTTAAGTGAGTCTGAACACTTATGGCCATGTATGTAAGTGAATATCTCTCATAATATAACATACTCTCCCATTGTGCAATTGAGTCTTGCTCTTGCTAATCTCTCTCCCTAATGCATGCTAGTAAGTGTGTGTGAGTGAAGTGAGGCGAGAGGAGGAACGAGTACCCGTAATGCAACGCGGTGGTGTGAACGCTCACGGAGGCATGGTGGAATTGCTTCTCAAGAAGTTGTAGAGCTTAGAGACCTCAAGGGTTACGAGCTCGGCTATTGGAAAGATCCTCACGATAGTTGCGGTTCACCAGGTAATCTCTTGTTGGATATGTTTCAAGGGGGGTTAGGGTGAGCCATAACATTTTTGGTACCGCTGCCAGGGAGCCATCCCTTGGCTTTTTCCATCATTTTTCCTCTAATCTACACATTACCCATTGCCCATTATCTTTATTAATGGTTTCCCATGAAAAAGATGTTGCCATATATATAGGCAGTGATGTGTGTGAACACACTTAGGACCGTCGGGGCACTTTTTCCCTCTTTAGGAGGTTTTTTCCCCAGGCTTATATATACACCCATCCCTCTAGGGCTAACTTATCTTTTGTACATTGACACAATCTAATACATTGTGTGTTGTGTGCATTCTTGCTTCTTCTTCTCCAAGCTTTGTGTGCTTTCCTGTAACCCTAATTTCAACAATTGGTATATCAGAGCACGCATCGGCAGCTCCCAGGGCTACGCCGCCGGCACCCTCCGACTCATGTTCTCCGATTGAGGTGAGCTTTCACGAGCACTTGCAGGTCCCTATACTCAGATGCAATTTCAAGTTCTGCACAGGTGTTTTCGTCATTTTGTGCAGAAATTTCGACAGTGTAGTTTTCTGCAAAACAGGCATACGTATTCTATTGTGGACCGTGCTACATAGCATGAGTTGGTTTTTGTTCAGTCTTTGCTTCATTACAGGTAGCTTTTGCATCAGTTTCAGTCAATGGGCCATGGCTGATGACAGCAATGATGTATTTCGCATGTTGTCTGCTGATGACAAACTAGATGGAGACAGCAACTACCCACTTTGGGCATACATGATGTAGCATGTTTTGGTTGCAAAAGGAGTGTGGAACATTGTGCAGGGTATGGATGTACGTCTAGGTTCTGTGGATGTAGGATCTGTTGAGGATGTTGCAGGTTCTAGCAGCTCTACTGTTGCTGCTGGTTTACCCACTGCTGAACAAGCTCGTTGGGATGTAGGTGCGCAGGCTCATGCCTTGATTGCACTTTCTGTCAAACGTAACATCACCCCACATATTCGTTTAGCTAAAACAGCAAAACAGGCTTGGGATATTCTAGCTAGTTTGTATGCAGGTCGTAACGAGGCAAAAATCTCTTACCTGCGTAAAGAGCTAGAATCGAAGATTATGCAGGAAGATGATGACATGAATGTTTTTCTTGCTGAGATTAAAGATCTCAAGGAACAGTTGATTTATGCACCTGAGATTATACCTGATCATTCTCTTGTGCAGACTGTTCTTGATGCTTTACCTGAGTCATATCAGACTTTTGCTTCCACGTGGAGACTTGTCACACTGAGGATAGACCGGATGTTGTCAAGTATGATACTTTAGTCAACAAGCTCTTGCAAGAAGCATAGTCCAGGCAAAACAGGGCTAAGCAGCGTGCAGTTGATCAGGCATTTATTGCTACCCAGTAGAGAAGAAGTGGTAAGGCAACCCCTTCCACTGTTTCTTCTCCTATTAATAGGTCTGCAACTTCTTCTCCTTCCACAGGTAGCAACAATAAGTCTGAGAAGGCTCTTGATAAAGGCAAGAAAAAGATCAGGTGCAACTATTGTAAGGTAAATGATCATGTCATTAAGAATTACCCTAAGCTAAAGGCTAAAGAGGCAAAGAAGAAAGAGTCAAATGCAGCCACAATAGCGGATGCTTCTACAAATGCAGATTCTGTAAATGTTGTGTAGGATACAGAATGCGCGTTTAGCGTGTATTGCCAGTATGACCCATCTGTATATGATGCATGTTTGGCAGTTTCTGTTGACTCTCATGTATGGTATTTTGACAGTGGTGCTACAAAGCACATTACCTCGCATCGTGATATGTTCACTTCTCTTGAGGCTGTCCCTAATGGGAATACTATCACATGTGCCAATAATGCTTCTTACCCAGTGAAGGGCATTGGTAAAATTATGCTTATTGCTGCAAATGGCAGCACTTTCACACTTTCAGATGCTTTGTATGTGCCAGGGATAAAGAAGAATCTATTGTCTGTCTCTGCGCTTGCTAGACTTGGACTTGTAGTCAAATTTGTGGATGACAAATGTACTGTTCATGATTTGACTTCTGGTGATACGATTATTATATCTAGCACCTTGTTTCGTGGGCTGTATAGGCTCAATTCTTATGACAAGTGTGTGGAAGATTCAGCAAATGTAGTTTCTGATGAAAAGGCAGTTTCAGATGCAAAACTATGGCATGCTCGTTTTGGTCATCTAAACTTTGCTAGTTTGCTGCGTTTGCAGAAATTTGATATGGTTGCTTCATTGCCCCCTCTTGAGGCACCATTGAGACATGTTTGTGAAGGCTGTATTTTGGGCAAAATGCAGCGTTCTGCGTTTCCAAAGGATGGTTCTGTGCGGGCCACTCGCAAATTGCAACTTGTACATAGTGATGTATGTGGGCTTATGCAAACTCCGTCATTTGGTAAACACTTGTACTTCGTGACTTTCATTGATGATTACTCAAGGCATGCATGGGTATATCCACTGAAGGCAAAGTTCGAAGTGTTTTTGTGCTTCAAACAGTTTTTGCTTATGGTTGAAAATGTATCCAATTGTAATGTGGGCACCCTCCGTTCTGATCGAGGGGGGGAGTACATGTCTAAAGAGTTTGATGCATTTCTGGCTAGTCATGGGATAAAACACCAATGTACAGTGCCGTATACCCCTCAGCAAAATGGTGTTGCTAAGAGAAAAAACAGGTCACTTATGGAGATGGCACGATGTATGGTCAAGAGCCAAGCTTTGCCACATGCGTTTTGGCTTGAGACTGTCATGTGTGCTGCATATGTACTCAACAGGTGTCCCACTAAGGCCTTGCAGTCTATTACTCCATATGAAGCTTGGCATGGCAGGAAGCCTTCTATTGGTCACTTGCGTTGGCCTATGATTTAGTGCCTGTGCAACAACGTAGAAAATTGGATGATAAGGCTGTCAAATGCATTTTTGCTAGTACAGTGCTGAGAGCAAGGGTCACAGATTGTATCATCCGCAATCAAAGCGTATCTTGATTAGTCAAGATGTTGTTTTTGTGGAAGATGCTGTGCAGCAGGTGTGATCTCACGGGATGTATTTGATACATTGTTGCCTCTATTTACAGGTGGGAATTCAAATGTAAGTCCTAATGAGGCAAATATTCAGCCTATGCATATTTCAAACGACATCATAGATCAGTCTATTTCTGATGCAAATTTATAGGATGTAATTCATGAGGATAGGGCTGAAAATGAGTAGGCTAGAGGTATGCCTAAATGGCTAGTGCAAACCTTGCGTGATAGTAAAATTGATGCATCTATGTCTGGTCGTACTCGTTCAGGTTTTCAACATGCCTCTTATGCATCAGATTGTTATGCTTTGGATGTGTCTAGTATGTGTGAAGAGGAAGAACCTCTTTCATTTGATGAGGCACAAAAATCAGAAAATTGGTTGGCTACAATGCAAAGTGAATATGATGCTATAATGAAGAATGGTACATGGTCTTTGTGTGATTTGCCTATTGGTAAAAAGGCCATTGGATGTAAGTGGGTTTTTAAGTTGAAACGAAAGCCAGATGGCAGTGTTGATCACTATAAAGCTAGACTTGTTGCAAAGGGTTATGCTCAAGAAAAGGACATTGATTTTGATGAGACCTTTGCTCCCACTTGTCGTATGACTACCATTCGTAGCATTTGTGCATTGGCAGCTCATAATGGTTGGAATGTACATCAGTTGGACATAAAGACTGCGTTCTTGAATGGAGATTTGCATGAGGAGGTGTATGTATCGCAGCCTCGTGGTTTTGTTCAAAGAGGGCAGGAAAACAAAGTGTGCAGGTTAAAAAAGGCTTTATATGGTTTAAAGCAAGCTCCACGAGCTTGGTATGAAAAGATACATGCATATTTGACTGCACATGGTTTTCAGAATAGTCCAACAGAAAGCACTTTGTATGCTAAACGTGTGGATGATGTACATCTAATCATTGCTCTCTATGTCGATGACATGCTGCTCACAGGACCAAATGAGAGTCATATTGTTGATTTTAAGGCTGATTTGAATGCCTCTTTTGAGATGTCAGATTTGGGGCATTTGCATCATTATTTGGGGATACAGTTTAAGCAATGTGATGGAGGTATTGCTTTGTGTCAGACAAAGTATATTGAGACATTGTTGCGGAGATTTGGCCTTGAAGACTGCAAGCCTATTGCTACTCCAATGGAGACAGGTTTGAAGTTGAGTCTTCATCATGCTGGAGATCACTTTGATGTCACACTCTATCAGACAACTGTTGGTTGCCTCATTTATGTATGCATTACGAGGCCGGACATTCAGTTTGCAGTCTCACAGGTAAGCAGGTTTATGCATAGCCCAGGGTCTCAGCATTGGAAGGCAGTTAAACGCATCTTTTGCTACTTGAGTAGCACCATACATCTTGGGTTATTTTATCCCAAGGGGGGATCGTTGCCGCCAGATTTACATGCTTTTCGGACTCAGATTGGGCTGGTTGCTATGACACAAGAGTGTCCACAAGTGGTTTTTGTTTCATGCTCGATAGCTCATGCATATCTTGGTTGAGCAAGAAGCAACCTATTGTGGCCACTTCTAGTTGTGAAGCTGAGTACAGGATAGCTTTCATAGCTACGGTTAAGTGTGTGTGGCTCAGACGGCTTATGGTGGCTGACTTGGGTGTTGGACAGGAGTCTGCCACCTCTATCTTCACTGACAGTCAGAGCGCATTGGCAGTTGCGAGAAACCCAGTTTTTCATGCTCGCACAAAGCACATTGAGGTGCATTATCACTATGTCAGGGAGAGACTCTCAGCAGGGGAGATCAGCTTGGCCTATGTGCCAACACAGGACAACCTCGTCGATCTTTTCAAAAAGGCGCTTCCTCGTGAGAAGTTCGAAGCTTTTCGCAAAGCTTTGGGCTTGCTCTCCTTTGTGGACTGATCTACTTCGGGCATGGCACTCCCCTATACATAAGTGCCAGCTCTCATTCACACCATCACTCCCAGGGGGGATTTGTTGCTATATATATAGGCAGTGATGTGTGTGAACACACTTAGGACCGCCGGGATACTTTTTCCCTCTTTAGGAGGTTTTTTCTCCTGGCTTGTATATACGCCCATCCCTCTAGGGCTAACTTATCTTTTGTACATTGATACAATCTAATACATTGTGTGTTGTATGTATTCTTGCTTCTTCTTCTCCAAGCTTTGTGTGCTTTCCTGCAACCCTAATCCCAACAAAAGATATGGATTTGATGGTGATTTGTGATTTGGTGTAGAATAGCTCTCTTTTTTGTTTTTGTAAAGAATGCTTTTTACTTAATTTTTAGCTTAATTTGTTGTTTTTGTTATTGTTTTTGTGGTTTTTCATGTTCTTAAGGCTTGCACATAGTTTGTATTAGGCTTAGTTTACATCCATTGCATCAAGCAATGCAATAGAATGCAATTTTTAGTGAATGTTAGCTCTCTTTAGTGTTAAACATAGAACCAAAATCATTAATTTTAGCTTAATTGTGTGTTTTTTGTTGAAATTGTTTGCATTAGAGTGTTATTAAGCATAAGCATTAGGAGTGGCTTAATCTTTCAAATAAAGTCTTAAAACCATTAAAAAACCCTTGAATTCGGCTAATTTCTCTTAATGGACTGGTTTTTGTTGTTAAGGATGATTGATCTTGTTCAAGAGACAAAAAAAATTTAGAAAATGTGTTGATTGAGTGTTTTGAGAACATCTAGATGCATCAAAACACCTAATTACATCAATTAGAGAAATTTGACTCTTTGCTTTAAAAGAAGAGATCAAAATTCAGATTCTAATTAATCTCCTATTTTAGATTAATTTACACAATTGTTGATGCACATATCTTAGCATTCACTTGGTCTATCCAATGATGTGCTCCATTGTGTGAATTAATTAGGGATTAGTGGTTAATTAGAGTCCTTGATTAGTGTAAAAGAGGGAAAGATTAGTGAAAGAATTAATCTTTGATTAATTCTTAATCTTTTTGTACATAACTCATTAAAGCTAAATGAGCATTCAATGAGTAGATGCTCATGAGTTGTCAAATTGTCCATTTTGGGGGTCATTTATGAAGGGTGTAAGGGGTGTCATAAAAAGGTTGACTTTTTTTATTCCCACTAACCTTTTTGGAAAAATGCTCATATCTCCTTAATTTTAAATTCAAAAAATATTCCCCCCAAACAAGGAAATTTGTATTTCCCACTAGACTCCCAAATTTTTTTTTGAAAAAATAGTTCACGCATGAACCATTTTTTACACTTTCACGCCTTAAGGTTTCACAGTGTGAAACAAGGTTCATGCACACAAAAAAAAAAAATCGAATTTAATTTTTCTGTGAAGTCCGGTTCACGGCGTGAAATAAGGTTCATGCACAAAAAAAATCAAATTTAATTTTTCTATGAAGTCTGATTCATGTCGTGAAACACTAAGGTTCACACACACACACACAAATTGAATTTAATTTTTTCATGAAATCTGGTTTCATGGCGTGAAACAAGGTTCACGCACATAAACAAAAGCAGATTTAATTTTGTCATGAAGTCCGTTTCACGGCATGAAACCCTACGCATTTCACCACGGTGTGAAACACGGCCTCTCAGGACATGAAAAAAATAAAAATAAAAATCTTTGGTTGGATGATGATTACATTCCTTGAAGCAAGTTTACAGGGAGCATAATGCAAGCTTGATTACATGCTAAAGTAGTAATGTGAGTACATGCTTTGAATTGTAAGAAATCAAACACTCTACTCTCTTCACATTGCTGGATTCTCAATCGAATTGCATAACTTTATTCTAAACAAGCACTAGAATCTAGCATGTTCTCTGATGAGCGAGTTTCTTTGAGCAAACAAAAAAATCTAGCAGGGCAAGGCAAAGGAGATCCCAAAAAGAAGGGCGAGCTTAGAAATGGTGCCTCATTCTTTTGTTGAATTTCAATTTTAATTTATGACATCCAAAATCAATTCCAATGTAACCACCTGTTGCTCCGTATGTTCCGTGTTAGACCTTGGGTCTCCAACCATTCTCCTTGCCATCACCTCTATATATCCGGGAAGTTACCGTCAAAATTAGGAATTATTGTGGGATTTCTTGACTTTTCAATCCACAATCCTTCTTCCCTTGATCTCCTCTACACAATTGTGCATTTCTTGATCAATTTGGCCAAGTGCATTAGGGTTTTGAGAGAAGACGGGGTTTAGGGTAAAATTCTTGTGCATATGATGGGAATCTCAACATTCCCTTGCATATTGGTTGCATTTCCTCAAGCCTCTACTTTCTCTTTATCATTCCCACACATTTTCCTAAAATTAATTTTACTCTATACATGCAAAAAATCCAACAATTAATCACTAATACTTCTTGCATTGGTTATGCCTTGGTAAGGGTATTATTCGTTTCTCTTTGGTAGGATGACTATTGCAAGCCTTGGAGCAAGTGTACAAGGAGCATAATGCAAGCTTGATTACATGGTAAAGTTGTAATGTGAATACATGCTTTGAATTGTAAGAAATCAAACACTCTACTCTCTTCACATTGCTGGATTCTTAATCAAATTGTATGAGTTTATTCTAAACAAGCACTAGAATCTAGCATGTTGAGAGGGAGTTCTATTGTCCTCTAAGCGAGTTCCTCTGAGAGAAAACAAAAAAATCTAGCAGGGTGTCGCAAAGGAGACCCCAAAAAGAAGGGCGAGTTTAGAAATGGTGCCTCATTCTTCCGTTGAATTTCAATTTTAATTTATGACATCCAAAATCAATTCCAATGTAACCACCTGTTGCTCCGTATGTTGTGTCTCAGACCTTGGGTCTCCAACCATTCTCCTTGCCATCGCCTCTGCATATCAGGTGATTGAGCAGGGTTTGCAGGTTTGGTTTAACCCTGAGGGTTTTTATATTGAAGACTTTAAAGACAAGTGCAAATTGGTTGCAAAAGGCAACAGAGTGGGCAGAATGTTTATGTTGAATGTAAACATGCCTGAAGTGAGTGCTGCGATGTTTGCAAATGGTTCAAGAATTGTTGCAGACACAGACATTTGGCACCTTTAAAATTAGGAATTATTGTGGGATTTCTTGACTTTTCAATCCACAATCCTTCTTCCCTCGATCTCCTCTACACAATTATGCATTTCTTGATCAATTTGGCCAAGTGCATTAGGGTTTTAAGAGAAGATGAGGTTTAGGGTAAAATTCTTGTGCATATGATGGGATTCTCATCATTCCCTCACATATTGGTTGCATTGCATAAAGCCTCTAGTTTCTCTTTATCATTCAGACACATTTTCCTAATCAGTTTTACTCTATACATGCAAAAAATCCAACAATTAATCACTAATACTTCTTGCATTGGTTAGGCCTTGGTGAGGGCATTGTTCGTTTCTCTTTGGTTGGATGACTATTACGAGCCTTGGAGCAAGTGTACAAGGAGCATAATGCAAGCTTGATTACATGCTAAAGTTGTAATGTGAGAACATGCTTTGAATTGTAAGAAATCAAACAATCCACTCTCTTCACATTGTTGGATTCTCAATCAAATTGTATAAGTTTATTCCACGACAAAAGTCTTCAAGAGGATGAAGGGAACCCTGGGAAAGCTTCCCCTATGGTTCAACTTGAGAAAGGAAGGCTGAAATTACGGTTTTCAGCAAAAAGACCACAAATTACAGCAAAAATGAGAGCTGTTTTGCTGAATTTCAGTCTCAGTGGGAGTGAGTAGGAGAGTGATTAGCACTTGGAAACACTCTTGGAAGCTTGGAAAACACCCTAGCAAGTTGGGTATGGCTATGGAGAGCTTGAAAATGGAGAAAAATGGTGGAAAAACAGAGTTTTCAGCCTCCAAAAATCCTCATGAAGAGAAAACACAAATTTTCTCTTAATAAGTAAGTAAATTGGGATCCAATCAGGTGAGAGGACATGGGGAGATGCCCATTTATGAGTAAAAAGGGAGGATCAGGTCTTGGACATTGAGTCTTGTCTGCCTCGGGACTTTAAGTGCATAAGGGTTTTTAGAGAAGACGAGATCTAGGGTAAAGTTCTTGTGCATATGATGGGATTCTCAATCATTATTCCCTTGCACATTGGTTGCATTGCCTCAAGCCTCTACTTTCTGTTTATCATTCCCAATCAGTTTTACTCTATACATGCAAAAAATCCAAAAATTAATCACTAATGCTTCTTGCATTGGTTATGCCTTGGTAAGGGCATTATTCGTTTCTCTTTGGTTGGATGACGATTGCATTCCTTGAAGCAAGTTTATAGGGAGCATAATGCAAGCTTGATTACATGATAAAGTTGTAATGTGAGTACATGCTTTGAATTGTAAGAAATCAAACACTCTACTCTCTTTACATTGCTCGATTCTCAATCGAATTGTATAAGTTTACTCTAAACAAGCACTAGAATCTAGCATGTTGAGAGGGACTTCTATTGTCCTCTGGTGAGCGAGTTTCTTTGAGCAAACAAAAAAAATCTAGCAGGGCATGGCAAAGGAGACCCCAAAAAAAAGGGCGAGATAAGAAATGGTGCCTCATTCTTTAGTTGAATTTCAATTTTAATTTATGACATCCAAAATCAATTCCAATGTAACCACCTGTTGCTCCGTATGTTCCGTGTTAGACCTTGGGTCTCCAACCATTCTCCTTGCCATTGTTGGAATTAGGGTTGCAGGAAAGCACACAAAGCTTGGAGAAGAAGAAGCAAGAATGCACACAACACAAAGTGTATTAGATTGTGTCAATGTACAAAAGATAAGTTAGCCCAAGAAGGATGGGCGTATATACAAGCCGGGGGAAAAAACCTCCTAAAGAGGGAAAAAGTGCCCCGGCGGTCCTAAGTGTGTTCACACACATCACTGCCTATATATATATATGGCAACAAATCCCCCCTAGGAGTGATGGTGTGAACGAGAGCTGGCACTCATGTATAGGGGAGTGCCATGCCCAAAGTAGATCAGTCCACAAAGGGAAACAAGCCCAAAACTTTGCGGAAAGCTTCGAACTTCTCATGAGGAAGCGCCTTTGTGAAAAGATCGATGAGGTTGTCCTGTGTTGGCACATAGGCCAAGCTGATCTCTCCTGCTGAGAGTCTCTCCCTGACATAGTGATAATGCACCTCAATGTGCTTTGTGCGAGCATGAAAAACTGGGTTTCTCGCAACTGCCAATGCACTCTGACTGTCAGTGAAGATAGAGGTGGCAGACTCCTGTCCAACACCCAAGTTAGCCAACCATAAGCCGTCTGAGCCACACACACTTAACCGTAGCTGTGAAAGCTGCCCTGTACTCAGCTTCACAACTAGAAGTGGCCACAGTAGGTTGCTTCTTGCTCAACCAAGATATGCATGAGCTACCGAGCATAAAATAAAAACCACTTGTGGACACTCTTGTGTCATAGCAACCAGCCCAATCTGAGTCTGAAAAAGCATGTAAATCTGGCGGCAACGATCCCCCCTTGGGATAAAACAACCCAAGATGTATGGTGCCACTCAAGTAGCGAAAGACGCATTTAACTGCCTTCCAATGCTAAGACCCTGGGCTATGCATAAACCTGCTCACCTGTGAGACTGCAAACTGAATGCCCGGCCTCGTAATGCATACATAAATGAGGCAACCAACAGCTGTCTGATAGAGTGTGACATCAAAGTGATCTCCAGCATCATGAAGACTCAACTTCAAACCTGTCTCCATTGGAGTAGCAATAGGCTTGCAGTCTTCAAGGCCAAATCTCCGCAACAATGTCTCAATATACTTTGTCTGACACAAAGCAATACCTCCATCACACTGCTTAAATTGTATCCCCAAATAATGATGAAAATGCCCCAAATCTGACATCTCAAAAGAGGCATTCAAGTCAGCCTTAAAATCAACAATATGACTCTCATTTGGTCCTGTGAGCAGCATGTCATCGACATAGAGAGCAATGATTAGATGTACATCATCCACACGTTTAACATACAAAGTGCTTTCTGTTGGACTATTCTGAAAACCATGTGCAGTCAAATATGCATGTATTTTTTCATACCAAGCTCATGGAGCTTGCTGTAAACCATATAAAGCCTTTTTCAACCTGCACACTTTGTTTTCCTGCCCTCTTTGAACAAAACCACGAGGCTGCGATACATACACCTCTTCATGCAAATCTCCATTCAAGAATGCAGCCTTTATGTCCAACTGATGTACATTCCAACCATTATGAGCTGCCAATGCACAAATGCTATGAATGGTAGTCATACGACAAGTGGAAGCAAAGGTCTCATCAAAATCAATGCCCTTTTCTTGAGCATAACCCTTTGCAACAAGTCTAGCCTTATAGCGATCAACACTGCCATCTGGCTTTCGTTTCAACTTAAAAACCCACTTACATCCAATGGCCTTTTTACCAATAGGCAAATCACACAAAGACCATGTACCATTCTTCATTATAGCATCATATTCACTTTGCATTGCAGCCAACCAATTTTTTGAATTTTGTGCCTCATCAAATGAAAGAGGTTCTTCCTCTTCACACATACTAGACACAGCCAAAGCATAACAATCTGATGTATAAGAGGCATGCTGAAAACCTGAACGAGTACGACTAGTCATAGATGCATCAATCTTACTATCACGCAAGGTTTACACCAGCCATTTTGGCATACCTCTAGCCTGCTCATTTTCAGCCCTATCCTCATGAATTACATCCTGTAAATCTGTATCAGAAATAGGCTGATCTATGATGTCGTTTGAAATCTGCATAGGCTGAATATTTGCCTCATTAGGACTTACATTTGAATTCCCACCTGTAAAGAGAGGCAACAACGTATCAAATACATCCCGTGAGCTTACACCTGTCTCTTTGGTACATGATAACAAAGGTTGCACAGCATCTTCCACAAAAACAACATCTCTACTAATCAAGATACGCTTTGACTGTGGATGATACAATCTGTAACCCTTGCTCTCAGCACTGTAACCAACAAAAATGCATTTGACAGCCTTATCATCCAATTTTCTACGTTGTTGCACAGGCACTAAAGCATAGGCCAAGCAACCAAAGACACGTAAGTGACCAATAGAAGGCTTCCTGCCATGCCAAGCTTCGTATGGAGTAATAGACTACAAGGCCTTAGTGGGACACCTGTTGAGTACATATGCAGCACACATGATAGCCTCAAGCCAAAACGCATGTGGCAAAGCTTGGCTCTTGACCATACATCGTGCCATCTCCATAAGTGACCTGTTTTTTCTCTCAGCAACACCATTTTGCTGAGGGGTATACGGCACTGTACATTGGTGTTTTATCCCACGACTAGCCAGAAATGCATCAAACTCTTTAGACATGTACTCCCCCCCTCGATCAGAACGGAGGGTGCCCACAGTACAATTGGATACATTTTCAACCATAAGAAAAAACTATTTGAAGCACAAAAACACTTCGGACTTTGCCTTCAGTGGATATACCCATGCATGCCTTGAGTAATCATCAATGAAAGTCACGAAGTACAAGTGTTTACCAAATGACGGAGTTTGCATAGTCCCACATACATCACTATGTACAAGTTGCAATTTGCGAGTGGCCCGCACAGAACCATCCTTTAGAAATGCAGAACGTTGCATTTTGTCCAAAATACAGCCTTCACAAACATGTTTCAATGGTGCCTCAAGAGGGGGCAATGAAGCAACCATATCAAATTTCTGCAAACGCAGCAAACGCAGCAAACTAGCAAAGTTTAGATGACCAAAACGAGCATGCCATAGTTTTGCATCTGAAACTGCCTTTTCATCAGAAACTGCATTTGCTGAATCTTCCACACACTTGTCATAAGAATTGAGCCTATACAATCCACAAAACAAGGTGCCAGATACAATAATCGTATCACCAGAAGTCAAATCATGAACAGTACATCTGTCATCCACAAATTTGACTACAAGTCCAAGTCTAGTAAGCGCAGAGACAAACAATAGATTCTTCTTTATCCCTGGCACATACAAAGCATCTGAAAGTGTGAAAGCGCTACCATTTGCAGCAGTAAGCATAATTTTACCAATGCCCTTCACTGGGTAAGAAGCATTATTGGCACATGTGACAGTATTCCCATTAGGGACAGCCTCAAGAGAAGTGAACATATCACGATGCGAGGTAATATGCTTTGTAGCACCACTGTCAAAATACCATACATGAGAGTCAACAGAAACCGCCAAACATGCATCATGTACAGATGGGTCATACTGGCAATACACGCTAAATGCCCATTCTGTATCCTGCACAACATTTGCAGAATCTGCATTTGTAGAAGCATCCGCTATTGTGGCTGCATTTGACTCTTTCTTCTTTGCCTCTTTAGCCTTTAGCTTAGGGCAATTCTTAATGACATGATCATTTGCCTTACAATAGTTGCACCTGGTCTTTTTCTTGCCTTTATCAAGAGCCTTCTCAGACTTATTGTTGCTACCTGTGGAAGGAGAAGAAGTTGCAGACGTACTAATAGGAGAAGAAACAGTGGAAGGTGCTGCCTTACCACTTCTTCTCTGCTGCTGGGCAGCAATAAATGCTTGATCAACTGCACACTGCCTGGCCTTGTTTTGCCTGGACTGCGCTTCTTGCAAGAGCTTGTTGACTAAAGTATCATACTTGACAGCATCAAGTCTGTCCTCATTAAGAAGTCTCCATGTGGAAGCAAAAGTCTGATATGTCTCAGCTAAAGCATCAAGAATGGTCTGCACAAGAGAATGATCAGGAATAATCTCACCTGTAAAAATCAACTGTTCTTTGAGATCTTTAATCTCAGTAAGAAAAACATTCATGTCATCATCTTCTTGCATAATCTTCAATTCTAGCTCTTTACGCAGGTAAGCGATTTTTGCCTCGTTACGACCTGTATACAAACCAACTAGAATATCCCAAGCCTGTTTTGCTGTTTTAGCTGAACGAATGTGTGGGGTGATGTTACGTTTGACAGAAAGTGCAATCAAGGCATGAGCCTGCGCATCTTTACCATCCCAATGAGCTTATTCAGCAGTGGGTAAAACAGCAGCAGCAGTAGAGCTGCTAGAACCTACAACATCCTCAACAGCTCCTACATCCACAGAACCTAGACGTACATCCATACCCTGCACAATGTTCCACACTCCTTTTGCAACCAAAACATGCAGCATCATGTATGCCCAAAGTGGGTAGTTGCTCTCTCCATCCAGTTTGTCTTCAGCAGACAACATGCGAAATACATCATTGCTGTTATCAGCCATGGCCACTGACTGAAACTGATACAAAAGCTACCCATAATGAAGCAAAGACTGAACAGAAGACAACTTATGCTATGTAGCACGGTCCACAATAGAGCACGTATGCCTGTTTTGCAGAAAACTGCACTGTCAAAATTTTTGCAGAAAATGACGAACACCTGTGCAGAACTTGAAATGCAAAAACGGAGCCCGAAACGACCTCAGATGTAAATTCTGAGAACGCAAGCGCCCTACGGGCTTATTTGCAGAGTATAAGGACCTACAAGCGCTCGTGAAAACTCACCTCAATCGGAGAACGTGAGTCGGAGGGTGCTGGCGGCATAGCCCTGGGAGCCGATGCCTGCTCTGATACCAATTGTTGGAATTAGGGTTGCAAGAAAGCACACAAAGCTTAGAGAAGAAGAAGCAAGAATGCACACAACACAAAGTGTATTAGATTGTGTCAATGTACAAAAGATAAGTTAGCCCTAGAAGGATGGGCGTATATACAAGCCGGGGGAAAAAACCTCCTAAAGAGGAAAAAAGTGCCCCGGCAGTCCTGAGTGTGTTCACACACATCACTGCCTATATATATATATGGCAATAGCCATCGCCTCTACATATCAAGGAAGTTACCTTCAAAATTAGGAATTATTGTGGGATTTCTTGACTTTTGAAGTTACCTTCAAAATTAGGAATTACCTTCAAAATTAGGAATTATTGTGGGATTTCTTGACTTTTCAATCCACAATCCTTCTTCCCTTGATCTCCTCTACACAATTGTGCACTTCTTGATCAATTTGGCCAAGTGCATTAGGGTTTTCAGAGAAGACGGGATTTAGGGTAAAATTCTTATGCATATGATGGGATTCTCATCATTCCCTTGCATATTGGTTGCATCACCTCGAGCCTCTACTTTCTCTTTATCATTCTCACACATTTTCCTAATCAGTTTTACTCTATACATGCAAAAAGTCCAACAATTAATCACTAAAGCTTCTTGCAATGCTTATGCCTTGGTAAGGGCATTGTTCGTTTCTCTTTGGTAGGATGACTATTGCAAGCCTTGGAGCAAGTGTACAAGGAGCATAATGCAAGCTTAAATACATGCTAAAGTTGTAATGTGAGTACATGCTTTGAATTGAAAGAAATCAAACACTCTACTCTCGTCACATTGCTGGATTCTTAATCAAATTGTATGAGTTTATTCTAAACAAACACTAGAATCTAGCATGTTGAGAGGGAGTTCTATTGTCCTCTGAGCGAGTTCCTTTGAGAGCAAACAAAAAAATCTAGCAGGGTGTGGCAAAGGAGACCCCAAAAAGAAGGGTGAGTTTAGAAATGGTGCCTCATTCTTCTGTTGAATTTCAATTTTAATTTATGACATCCAAAATCAATTCCAATGTAACCACCTATCGCTCCGTATATTCCGTCTCAGACCTTGGGTCTCCAACCATTCTCCTTGCCATCGCCTCTGTATATCAGGGAAGTTACCTTCAAAATTAGGAATTATTATGGGATTTCTTCACTTTTCAATCCACAATCCTTCTTCCCTCGATCTCCTCTACTCAATTATGCATTTCTTGATCAATTTGGCCGAGTACATTAGGGTTTTGAGAGAAGATGGAATTTAGGGAAAAATTCTCATGCATATGATGGGATTCTCATCATTCCCTCACATATTGGTTGCATTGCATAAAAACTCTACTTTCTCTTTATCATTCCGACACATTTTCCTAATCAGTTTTACTCTACACATGCAAAAAATCCAACAATTAATCACTAATGCTTCTTGCATTGGTTATGCCTTGGTGAGGGCATTGTTCGTTTCTCTTTCATTGGATGACTATTGCTAGCCTTGGAGCAAGTGTACAACTAGCATAATGCAAGCTTGATTACAT
This sequence comes from Cibotium barometz, assembly GCF_041138505.1. Lineage (NCBI taxonomy): Eukaryota > Viridiplantae > Streptophyta > Polypodiopsida > Cyatheales > Cibotiaceae > Cibotium > Cibotium barometz. The sequence continues at coordinate 56,364,401 of NC_141059.1, forward strand.
GCTAAAGTTATAATGTGAGTACAAGCTTCTTGATCAATTTGGCCAAGTACATTAGGGTTTTGAGAGAAGATGGGGTTTAGAGTAAAATTCTTGTGCATATGATGGGATTCTCATCATTCCCTTGCATATTGGTTGAGTTGCCTCGAGCCTCTACTTTCTCTTTATCATTCCCACACATTTTCCTAATCGGTTTTACTCTATACATGCAAAAAATCCAACAATTAATCACTAATGCTTCTTGCATTGGTTATGCTGCCTAAGTGAGGGCATTGTTCGTTTCTCTTTGGTTGGATGACTATTGCAAGCCTTGGAGCAAGTGTACAAGGAGCATAATGCAAGCTTGATTACATGCGAAAGTTGTAATGTGAGTACATGTTTTGAATTGTAAGAAATCAAACACTCTACTCTCTCATCACATTGCTGGATTCTTAATCAAATTGTATGAGTTTATTCTAAACAAGCACTAGAATCTAGCATGTTGAGAGAGAGTTCTATTGTCCTCTGAGCGAGTTCCTTTGAGAGCAAACAAAAAAATCTAGCAGGGTGTGGCAAAGGAGACCCCAAAAAGAAGGGCGAGTTTAGAAATGGTGCCTCATTCTTCCGTTGAATTTCAATTTTAATTTATGACATTCAGAATCAATTCCAATGTAACCACCTGTTGCTCCGTATGTTTCGTCTCAGACCTTGGGTCTCCAACCATTCTCCTTGCCATCGCCTCTGCATATCAGGAAAGTTACCTTCAAAATTAGGAATTATTGTGGGATTTCTTAACTTTTCAATCCACAATCCTTCTTCCCTCGATCTCCTCTGCACAAATATGCATTTCTTGATCAATTTGGCCAAGTGCATTAGGGTTTTGAGAGAAGACGGGGTTTAGGGTAAAATTCTTATACATATGATGGGATTCTCATCATTCCCTCACATATTGGTTGCATTGCATAAAGCCTCTACTTTCTCTTTATCATTCCCACACATTTTCCTAAAATCAGTTTTACTCTATACATGCAAAAAATCCAACAATTAATCACTAATGCTTCTTGCATTGGTTAGGCCTTGGTGAGGGCATTGTTCGTTTCTCTTTGGTTGGATGACTATTGCGAGCCTTGGAGCAAGTGTACAAGGAGCATAATGCAAGCTTGATAACATGCTAAAGTTGTAATGTGAGTACATGCTTTGAATTGTAAGAAATCAAACAATCCACTTCAAAATAAGGAATTATTGTGGGATTTCTTGACTTTTCAATCCATAATCCATCCTTCTGCCTTGATCTCCTCTATACAATTGTGCATTTCTTGATCAATTTTACCAAGTTCAGTAGGGTTTTGAGAGAAGAGGGGATTTAGGGTAAAATTCTTGTGCATATGATGAGATTCTCATCATTCCCTTGCATATTGGTTGCATTTCCTCAAGCCTCTACTTTCTCTTTATCATTCCCACACATTTTCCTAATCAATTTTACTTTATACATGCTAGAAATCCAACAATTAATCACTAATGCTTCTTGCATTGGTTATGCCTTGGTGAGGGCATTGTTCGTTTCTCTTTGGTTGGATGACTATTGCAAGCCTTGGAGCAAGTGTACAAGGAGCATATTGCAAGCTTAATTACATGCTAAAGTTGTAATGTGAGTACATGCTTTGAATTGTAAGAAATCAAACACTCTACTCTCTTCACATTGCTGGATTCTCGATCAAATTGTATAAGTTTATTCTAAACAAGCACTAGAATCTATTATGTTGAGAGGGAGTTCTATTGTCCTCTGAGCGAGTTCCTTTGAGCAAACAAAAAAATCTAGTAGGGCATGGTAAAGGAGACCCCAAAAAGAAGGGCGAGTTTAGAATTGGTGCCTCATTCTTCCGTTGAATTTTATTTTTAATTTATGACATCCAAATTCAATTCCAAAATAGCCACCTATTGCTCCGTATGTTCCGTCTCAGACCTTGGGTCTCCAACCATTCTCCTTGCCATCGCCTCTACATATCGGGAAGTTACCTTCAAAATTAGGAATTATTGTGGAATTTCTTGACTTTTCAATCCATAATCCTTCTTCCCTTGATCTCCTCTACACAATTGTGCATTTCTTGATCAATTTGGCCAAGTGCATTAGGATTTTGAGAGAAGATGGGGTTTAGGGTAAAATTCTTGTGCATATAATGGGATCCTCATTATTCCCTTGCATATTGGTGTCATTACCTCAAGCCTTTACTTTCTCTTTATCATTCCCATACATTTTCCTAATCAATTTTACTCTATACATGCAAAAAATCCAACAATTAATCACTAATGCTTCTTGCATTGGTTATGCCTTGGTAAGGGCATTGTTTGTTTCTCTTTGGTTGGATGGCTATTGCAAGCTTTGGAGAAAGTGTAGAAGGAGCATAATGCAAGCTTGATTACATGGTAAAGTTGTAATGTGAGTACATGCTTTGAATTGTAATGTGAGTACATGCTTTGAATTATGAGAAATCAAACACTCTACTCTCTCTGGGTTATTCTCCAGCCATATTAGGATAAAGAGAAGAAAGGCATTAAAACCTTTGGGCAAAGGTTGGAAGGTTTATTTGAAATTTATGGGCCATTGGTGGATAAAGAATTAGATCCCGGGTTAAAGATTACACCCAATTGATGTCAATTGGGCTCAATTGACACCCAATTAACTCAGCCCAATTGATATCAATTGAGTCTAATTCAAACCCAATTGAGTCTAATTACATCTAATTGGACTCAATTGACATCAATTAACACCCAATTGATGTCAATTAAACTCAATTAACATCAATTAACACCCAATTGATGTCAATTCAGCTCAATTGACATCAATCGTAGTTAATTGACACCCAATTGATGTTAATTGAGCCAAATTGGACCTAATTGACATCAATTGCACTCAATTGGCACCCAATTGATGTCAATTGAGACTCAATTAACATCAATTAACATCCATCCCACCTTTTTCAAAAAATCGCTCTATTTAAACCAAAAGCACCCTTCCTCTTGTAAAACCACCGTCCTTGATCTTCAACCCCTCAAAGATCAAGCAATATGGATCTAATCAGCAAGTCGAGAGCTTCATCTTCTTAATCTCAAAACTGATAAGCTTATCACTCTAAGGATTTGCATAATCAGGGGCTCATATTTTTTCTTTCTCCATCGCTTTTTTCTCATGAAGCCTCACGACTATTTTGCACTGCCTGCGGCGATTCATTTTTCTTTTTCTCTATATTTGCAAGAAATCCAACAATTAATCATTAATGCTTCTTACATTGGTTATGCCTTGGTGAGGGCATTGTTCATTTCTCTTTGGTTGGATGACTACTGCAAGCCTTTGAGCAAGTGTACAAGGAGCATATTGCAAGCTTGATTACATGCTAAAGTTGTAATGTGAGTACATGCTTTGAATTGTAAGAAATCAAACACTCTACTCTCTTCACATTGCTGGATTCTCAATCAAATTTGTATAAGTTTATTCTAGATAAGCACTAGAATCTAGCATGTTGAGAGGGAGTTCTATTGTCCTTTAAGCGAGTTCCTTTGAGCAAACAAAAAAATCTAGCAGGGTGTGGCAAAGCAGACCCCAACAAAAAATCTAGCAGGGTGTGGCAAAGGAGACCCCAAAAAGAAGGGCGAGTTTAGAAATGGTGCCTCATTCTTTCGTTGAATTTCAATTTTGATTTATGACATCCAAAATCAATTCCAATGTAACCACCTATTGCTTCGTACATGTTTCGTCTCAGAGCTTGGGTCTCCAACCATTCTCCTTGCCATCGCCTCTACATATCGAGGAAGTTACCCTTCAAAATTAGGAATTATTATGGAATTTCTTGACTTTTCAATCCATAATCCTTCTTCCCTTAATCTCCTCTATACAATTGTGTATTTCTTGATCAATTTGGCCAAGTACATTAGGGTTTTGAGAGAAGACGAGGTTTAGGGTAAAATTCTTGTGCATATGATGGGATTCTCATCATTCCCTTGCATATTGGTTGCATCGCCTCGAGCCTCTACTTTCTCTTTATCATTCCCACACATTTTCCTAATCAAATTTACTCTACACATCAAAAAACTCCAACAATTAATCACTAATGGTTCTTGCATTGGTTATGCCTTGGTGAGGGCATTGTTCGTTTCTCTTTGGTTGGATGACTATTACAAGCCTTGGAGCAAGTGTACAAGGAGCATAATGCAAGCTTGATTACATGGTAAAGTTGTAATGTGAGTACATGCTTTGAATTGTAAGAAATCAAACACTCTACTCTCTTCACATTGCTGGATTCTCGATCAAATTGTATGAGTTTTTTCTAAACAAGCCTTAGAATCTATTATCTTAAGAGGGAGTTCTATTGTCCTCTGAGCAAGTTCCTTTGAGCAAACAAAAAAATCTAGCAGAGCGTGGCAAAGGAGACCCCAAAAAGAAGAGGGAGTTTAGAAATGGTGCCTTATTCTTCCGTTGAATTTCAATTTTAATTTATGACATGCAAAATCAATTCCAATGTGACCACCTGTTGCTCCGTATGTTCCATCTCAGACCTTGGGTCTCCAACCATTCTCCTTGCCATGGCCTCTGCATATCAGGGAAGTTACCTTCAAAATAAGGAATTATTGTGGGATTTCCTGACTTTTCAATCCATAATCCTTCTTCCATTGATCTCCTCTACACAATTGTGCATTTCTTGATCAATTTTGCCAAGTTCAGTAGGGTTTTGAGAGAAGACGGGATTTAGGGTAAAATTCTTGTGCATATGATGGGATTCTCATCATTCCCTTGCATATTGGTTGCATTGCCTCAAGCCTGTACTTTCTCTTTATCATTCCCACACATTTTTCTAATCACTTTTACTCTATACATGCAAGAAATCCAACAAGTAATCACTAACGCTTCGTGCATTGGTTATGCCTTGGTGAGGGCATTGTTCATTTCTCTTTGGTTGGATGACTATTGCAAGCCTTGGAGCAAGTGTACAAGGAGCATATTGCAAGCTTAATTACATGCTAAAGTTGTAATGTGAGTATATGCTTTGAATTGTAAGAAATCAAACACTCTACTCTCTTCACATTGCTAGATTCTTAATCAAATTGTAAGAAATCAAACACTCTACTCTCTTCACATTGCTGGATTCTTAATCAAATTGTATAAGTTTTGTCTAAATAAGCACTAGAATCTAGCATGTTGAGAGGGAATTCTATTGTCCTCTGAGCAAGTTCCTTTGAGCAAACAAAAAAATCTAGCAGGGCATGGAGACCCCAAAAAGAAGGGCGAGTTTAGAAATGGTGCCTCATTCTTCCGTTGCATTTCAATTTTAATTTATGACATCCAAAATCAATTCCAATGTAGCCACCTGTTGCTCCGTATGTTCCATCTCAAACCTTGGGTCTCCAACCATTCTCCTTGCCATCGCCTCTACATATCGGGGAAGTTACCTTCAAAATTAGAAATTATTGTGGGATTTCTTGACTTTCCAATCCATAATCCTTCTTCCCTTGATCTCCTCTACACAATTGTGCATTTCTTGATCAATTTGGCCAAGTGCATTAGGGTTTTGAGAGAAGATAGGATTTAGGGTAAAATTCTTCTGTATATGATGGAAGACTCATCATTCCCTTGCATATTGGTTGTATTACCTTGAGCCTCTACTTTCTCTTTATCATTCCCACACATTTTCCTAATCAATTTTATTGTATACATGCAAAAAATCTAACAATTAATCACTAATGCTTTCTTGCATTGGTTATGCCTTGTTAAGGGCACATTGTTTGTTTCTCTTTAGTTGGATGACTATTGCAAGCTTTGGAGCAAGTGTACAAGGAGCATAATGCCAGCTTGATTACATGCTAAAGTTGTAATGTGAGTACATGATTTGAATTGTAATGTGAGTACATGCTTTGAATTGTAAGAAATCAAACACTCTACTCTCTTCACATTGTTGGATTCTCAATCAAATTGAATAAGTTTATTCTAAACAAGCACTAGAATCTTGCATGTTGTGAGAGGGAGTTCTATTGTCCCTCTCGAGCGAGTTCCTTTGAGCAAACAAAAAAATCTAGCAGAGCGTGGCAAAGGAGACCACAAAAAGAAAAGGGAGTTTGGAAATGGTGCCTTATTCTTCCGTTGAATTTCAATTTTAATTTATGACATCTAGAATCAATTCGAATGTGACCACGTGTTGCTCCGTGTGTTCCGTCTCAGACCTTGGGTCGTCTCTAACCTTTCTCCTTGCCATCGCCTTTGCATATCAGGGAAGTTATCTTCAAAATTAGGAATTTGTTGTGGGATGTCTTGACTTTTCAAACCATAATCCTTCTTCCCTTGATATCCTCTACACAATTGGGCATTTCTTGATCAATTTGGCCAAGTGCATTAGGGTTTTGAGAGAAGACGGGATTTAGGGTAAAATTCTTATTCATATGATGGGATTCTCATCATTCCCTTGCATATTGGTTGCATTGCCTCGAGCCTCTACTTTCTCTTTATCATTCCCACACATTTTCCTAAAAACTTTCTCTATACATGCAAGATATCCAACAATTAATCACTAATGCTTCTTGCATTGGTTATGCCTTGGTGAGGGCAATTATTATGCCTTGGTGAGACCCCAAAAAAGAAGGGGGAGTTTAGAAATGGTGCCTCATTCTTCCGTTGAATTTTGATTTTAATTTATGACATCCAAAATCAATTCCAATGTAACCACCTGTTGCTCCATATGTTCTGTCCAGACCTTGGGTCTCCAACCATTCTCCTTGCCATTGCCTCTGTATATCGGGGAAGTTACCTTCAAAATTAGAAGATATTGTGGGATTTCTTGACTTTTCAATCCATAATCCTTCATCCTTGATCTCCTCTACACAATTGTGCATTTCTTGATCAATTTGGCCAAGTGCATTAGGGTTTTGAGGAATTACGGGGTTTAGGTAAAATTCATGTGCAAATGATAGGATTCTCATCATTCCCTTGCATATTGGTTGCATTGCGTGGAGCCTCTACTTTTTCTTTATCATTCCCTCACATTTTTCTAATTAGTTTCACTCTATACATGCAAGAATTCCAATAATTATTAACAAATGCTTCTTGCATTGGTTATGCCTTGGTGAGGGCATTGTTCGTTTCTCTTTGGTTGGATGACTATTGCAAGCCTTCGAGCAAGTGTACAAAGAGCATAAAGATTCACTAGTTATTAAATTCACCAGGTTGGATTGGATGTTAACCAGTGGAAGGAATCTTGCCATGCGGGGATGGATCTTTCTCGAGAATGCAAGCTTGATTACATGCTAAAGTTGTAATGTGAGTACATGCTTTGAATTGTAAGAAATCAAACACTCTACTCTCTTCACATTGCTGGATTCTCAATCAAATTATATAAGTTTATTTTAAACAAGCACTAGAATCTAGGATGTTGAGAGGGAGTTCTATTGTCCTTTGAGCGAGTTCCTTTGAGCAAAAAAAAAAATCTAGGAGGGCGTCGCAGGAAGACCCCAAAAAGAAGGGGGATTTTAGAAATGGTGCCTCATTTTTCTGTTGAATTTCAATTTTAATTTATGACTTCCAAAATCAATTCCAATGTAACCACCTGTTGCTCCGTACATTCCGTGTCAGACCTTGGGTCTCCAACCATTCTCCTTGCCATCGCCTCTGTATATCGGGGAAGTTACCTTAAAATTATGAATTATTGTGGGATTTCTTGACTTTTCAATCCATAATCCTTCTTCCCTTGATCTCCTCTACATAATTGTGCATTTCTTGATCTATTTGGCCAAGTGCATTAGGGTTTTAAGAGAAGATGGGGTTTAGGGTAAAATTCTTGTGCATATGATGGGATTCTCATCATTCCCTTACATATTGGTTGCATTGCCTCGAGCCTCTACTTTCTCTTTATCATTCCCACACATTTTCCTAATCAGTTTTACTCTATACATGCAGAAAATCTAACAATTAATCACTAATGCTTCTTGCATTGGTTTTGCCTTGGTGAGGGCATTGTTCGTTTCTCTTTGGTTGGATGACTATTGCAAGGAGCATAATGCAAGCTTGATTACATGCCAGAGTTGTAATGTGAGTACATGCTTTGAATTGTAAGAAATCAAACACTCTTCACATTGCTGGATTCTTAATCAAATTGTATAAGCTTATTTCAAACAAGCACTAGAATCTAGCATGTTGAGAGCGAGTTCTATTGTCCTCTGAGCTAGTTCCTTTGAGCAAACAAAAAAATCCAGCAGAGCGTGGCAAAGGAGACCCCAAAAAGAAGGGGGAGTTTAGAAATGGTGCGTCATTCTTCTGTTGAATTTCAATTTAAATTTTGACATCCAAAATCAATTCCAATGTGACCACCTGTTGCTCCGTATGTTCCGTCCCCTCAGACCTTGGGTCTCCAACCATTCTCTTTGCTATCGCCTCTATATATCTGGAAGTTATCTTTAAAATATAGGAATATTTATGGGATTTCTTGACTTTTCAATCCATAATCCTTCTTCCCTTGATCTCCTCTACACAATTGTACATTTTTTGATCAATTTGGCCAAGTGCATTAGGGTTTTGAGAGAAGACGGGCTTTAGGGTAAAATTCTTGTGTATATGATGGGGTTCTCATCATTCCCTTGCATATTGGTTGCATTGCCTTGAGCCTCTACTTTCTCCACGAATTTCCCCAATCAAATTCACTCTATACATGCAAAAATCCAACAATTAATCACAAATGCTTCTTGCATTGGTTATGCCTTGGTGAGGGCAATGTTCATTTCTCTTTGGTTGGATGACTATTGCAAGCCTTGGAGCAAGTGTACAAGGAGCATAATACAAACTTGATTACATGCTAAAGTTGTAATATGTGAGTACATGCTTTGAATTTTAAGAAATAAAACACTCTACTCTCTTCACATTGTTGGATTCTCAATCAAATTGTATAAGTTTCTTCTAAACAAGCACTAGAATCTAGCATGTTGAGAGGGAGTTCTATTGTCCACCACTGAGCGAGTTCCTTTGAGCAAACAGAAAAATCTAGTAGGGCATGGCAAAGAGCAGGGCATGGGGCAAAGGAGACCCCTCCGTATGATAATAAGGAATTATTGTGGGATTTCTTGACTTTTCAATCCATAATCCTTCTTCCATTGATCTCCTCTACACAATTGTGCATTTCTTGATCAATTTTGCCAAGTTCAGTAGGGTTTTGAGAGAAGACGGGATTTAGGGTAAAATTCTTATGCATATGATGGGATTCTCATATCATTCCCTTGCATATTGGTTGCATTGCCTCAAGCCTGTACTTTCTCTTTATCATTCCCACACATTTTCCTAATCACTTTCACTCTATACATGCAAGAAATCCAACAAGTAATCACTAACGCTTCGTGCATTGGTTATGCCTTGGTGAGGGCATTGTTCGTTTCTCTTTGGTTGGATGACTATTGCAAGCTTTGGAGCAAGTGTACAAGGAGCATATTGCAAGCTTGATTACATGCTAAAGTTGTAATGTGAGTACATGCTTTGAATTGTAAGAAATCAAACACTCTACTCTTTTCACATTGCTGGATTCTTAATCACATTGTAAAAAATCAAACACAATACTGTCTTCACATTGCTGGATTCTTAATCAAATTGTATAAGTTTTGTCTAAACAAGCACTAGAATCTAGCATGTTGAGAGGGAGTTCTATTGTCCTCTGAGCGAGTTCCTTTGAGCAAACAAAAAAATCTAGCAGGGCGTGGCAAAGGAGATCCCAAAAAGAAGGGAGAGTTTAGAAATGGTGCCTCATTCTTCCGTTGCATTTCAATTTTAATTTATGACATCCAAAATCAATTCCAATGTAGCCACCTATTGCTCCGTATGTTCCGTCTCAGACCTTGGGTCTCCAACCATTCTCCTTGCCATCGCCTCTACATATCGGGGAAGTTACCTTCAAAATTAGAAATTATTATGGGATTTCTTGACTTTCCAATCCATAATCCTTCTTCCCTTGATCTCCTCTACACAATTGTGCATTTCTTGATCAATTTGGCCAAGTGCATTAGGGTTTTGAGAGAAGATGGGGTTTAGGGTAAAATTCTTCTGCATATGATGGGAGACTCATCATTCCCTTGCATATTGGTTGTATTACCTCGAGCCTCTACTTTCTCTTTATCATTCCCACACATTTTCCTGATCAATTTTACTGTATACATGCAAAAAATCCAACAATTAATCCTTAATGCTTTCTTGCATTGGTTATGCCTTGGTAAGGGCACATTGTTTGTTTCTCTTTGGTTGGATGACTATTGCAAGCTTTGGAGCAAGTGTACAAGGAGCATAATGCAAGCTTGATTACATGCTAAAGTTGTAATGTGAGTACATGCTTTGAATTGTAATGTGAGTACATGCTTTGAATTGTAAGAAATCAAACACTCTACTCTCTTCACATTGTTGGATTCTCAATCAAATTGTATAAGTTTATTCTAAACAAGCACTAGAATCTTGCATGTTGAGAGGGAGTTCTATTATCCCTCTCGAGCGAGTTCCTTTGAGCAAACAAAAAAATCTAGCAAAGCGTGGCAAAGGAGACCGCAAAAAGAAGAGGGAGTTTGGAAATGGTGCCTTATTCTTCCGTTGAATTTCAGTTTTAATTTATGACATCCAGAATCAATTCGAATGTGACCACGTGTTGCTCTGTATGTTTCGTCTCAGACCTTGGGTCGTCTCTAACCATTCTCCTTGCCATCGCCTCTGCATATCAGGGAAGTTATCTTCAAAATTAGGAATTTGTTATGGGATTTCTTGACTTTTCAAACCATAATCCTTCTTCCCTTGATATCCTCTAAATAATTGTGCGTTTCTTGATCAATTTGGCCAAGTGCATTAGGGTTTTGAGAGAAGACGGGGTTTAGGGTAAAATTCTTGTGCATATGATGGGATTCTCATCATTCCCTTGCATATTGGTTGCATTGCCTCGAGCCTCTACTTTCTCTTTATCATTCCCACACATTTTCCTAATAACTTTCTCTATACATGCAATTAATCACTAATGATTCTTGCATTGGTTATGCCTATGTGAGACCCCCAAAAAGAAGGGGGAGTTTAGAAATGGTGCCTCATTCTTCCGTTGAATTTGATTTTAATTTATGACATCCAAAATCAATTCCAATGTAACCACATGTTGCTCCATATGTTTCGTCTCAGACCTTGGGTCTCCAACCATTCTCCTTGCCATTGCCTCTGTATATCGGGGAAGTTACCTTCAAAATTAGAAGATATTGTGGGATTTCTTAACTTTTCAATCCATAATCCTTCATCCTTGATCTCCTCTACACAATTGTGCATTTCTTGATCAATTTGGCCAAGTGCATTAGGGTTTTGAGAGAATACGAGGTTTAGGGTAAAATTCATGTGTATATGATGGGATTCTCATCATTCCCTTGCATATTGGTTGTATTGCCTGGAGCCTCTACTTTCTCTTTATCAATCCCTCACATTTTTCTAATCAGTTTCACTCTATACATGCAAGAATTCGAACAATTAATAACAAATGCTTCTTGCATTGGTTATGCCTTGGTGAGGGCATTGTTCATTTCTCTTTGGTTGGATGACTATTGCAAGCCTTCGAGCAAGTGTACAAAGAGCATAAAGATTAAATTCACCAGGTTGGATTGGATGTTAACCAGTGGAGGGAATCGTGCCGTCCGGGGACGGATCTTTCTCGAGAATGCAAGCTTGATTACATGCTAAAGTTGTAATGTGAGTACATGCTTTGAATTGTAAGAAATCAAACACTCTACTCTCTTCACATTGCTGGATTCTCAATCAAATTATATAAGTTTATTTTAAACAAGCACTAGAATCTAGCATGTTGAGAGGGAGTTCTATTGTCCTTTGAGCGAGTTCCTTTGAGCAAAAAAAAAAAATCTAGGAGGGCGTCGCAAAGAAGACCCCAAAAAGAAGGGGGATTTTAGAAATGGTGCCTCATTTTTCTGTTGAATTTCAATTTTAATTTATGACTTCCAAAATCAATTCCAATGTAACCACCTGTTGCTCCGTACATTCCATGTGAAACCTTGGGTCTCCAACCATTCTCCTTACCATCGCCTCTGTATATCGGGGAAGTTACCTTCAAAATTAGGAATTATTGTGGGATTTCTTGACTTTGAGCACCATTGTGGTGGAAGGTGAAGAATATTATTTCTTCATGACCTTGAAAAGACAGCTGGCTTGAGAATGGATGAATGCTTGGGCATTATTAGCATGCGATGTGAGGTGGACCTTGATACGTCCAACCTCAGTCCTCACCTAGATAATACTATATTACCCCTTGGAGAATCTATCGCAGAGATAGTTGCTTTGGTCAAGGAAACGGTGGTTGAGACTGTGGAGCAAGCCCTAGTTCTAGAGGAGGAATTCACAACCTTACAAGACAAGCTAGAGGCTGAAAAGGATACCCTTGCTCTGCTGGAGTAATAGAGGAGACCAAAGCACCAAAAAAGGATGAGGTTAAGTCCTTGATTGACCTCTCCGTCCCCACCAACACTTTGGCAAAAGAAGACATTGAGCAAGAGGTAATAATCGACCTTTTACAACTTAGAAACATTTGTAATTATGTATAAGAAAATATTTTGATTTTTCCTTTGATTGTAGAGGGTGGTTGAAATTGACGCATTTGCTGCTGGGAGAGGCAGCAGCACAGTAGAGACCAAGCCAAGGTCCATGGACATGATGCTGCATTGGCACACTATCTTGGTCAACTTCTTGTGGATGGCATTACCTTTATCCTCAGGGACTACACCCCTCAATCTGCCTTCACTCTCTTCTTTTTGAAAGCCCTCTCTGTAGCCTCTATGGCACAGAGCACCAAATATATAGTTCTGATTAAAAAATCCCTTGCCTTCGATGTTTTTGGTTCTGGATTTAGGGATAAGCTTCTTGCTCGTATAGGTATAGCCAAAAGCTTAGGCATAGAGGATCCTCAAGAAATAGCCCAATCACTCCTTGAGCACACTCTGCCCAATAACAAGAGAAGGAAGCTCAATATTGTAATAAAGCTTTTGTAAAGATGATGTGTCATTTCTTATTATGAATACAATACAATTTTTGCAAACTTATTTTCATCAAGTATATCATTGTTTTTTCTAGTTTGTACCATCAATGTTTTTGTGAATGCATCAGAAATGACCCTAGGAGCCTAGGGGAGTAGTGCTAGAACAGTGCGAATTTTGAGCCTGCACCACTGCTGTAGAGCCCAAATTCGCACTGTTTTGGCACAGCTTCCCCAGCCCTTCAGGAGCAATTCTGATGCATTGGATGATAAATAATGTATTTTTACACATGATTAAAGGTATTTTTATCTTGTAAATTACCGTTTCTCATAATCAATGTACTCAACTTGATTATAAATGCATCAAAAATGATTCTGAGTGGTTGGGGAAGCAGTGCCAGAATAGTGCAAATTTTGAGCCTGCACCGTTGCTGTAGAGCCCAAATTCGCACTGTTCCCCAGCCCTCCAAGAGCAATTCTGATACATTGGATGATAAATAATGTATTTTTATACATGATTAAAGGTATTTTTATTTTGTAAATTACTTTTTTTATAATTAATGTACTCAACTTCATTATAAATGCATCAAAAATGATCCTGAGTGGCTGGCGAAGCAGTTCCAGAATAGTGCGAACTTTCAGCCTACATCGCCGCTGCATAGCCTGAATTCGCACTGTTTTGGCATAGCTTCCTCAGTCCTCTAGAAGCAATTCTGATGCATTGGATGACAAACAATGTAATTTTACATATGATTAAAGCTGTTTTTATCTTATAAACTATTGTTTCTCACAATTAGTGTACTCAACTTTATTATAAATGCATCAGAAATGATCCTGAGTGGCTGGGGTAGCAGTGCCAGAACAGTGCGAATTTTGAGCCTGCACCACCGCTGCAGAGCCTAAATTTGCACTGTTCTGGCATAGCTTCTCCAGCCTCCAGGAGCAATTCTGATGCATTGGATGACAAACAATGTAATTTTACACATGATTAAAACTGTTTTTATCTTATAAACTATTATTTCTCACACAATTAGTGTACTCAACTTCATTATAAATGCATCAGAAATGATCATGAATGGCTGGGAGAGCAGTGCCAGATCAGTGCAAATTTTGAGCCTACACCGCCACTACAGAGCCTAAATTCGCACTGTTCTGGCATAGCTTTCCCAGTCCTCCAGGAGCAATTCTGATGCATGGATGATAAACACTATATTTTTACACATGATTAAAGATGTTTTTATCTTATAAACTAATATTTCTCATAATTAGTGTACTTAACTTCATTATAAATGCATCAGAAATAATCCTGAGTGGTTAGGGGAGCAGTGCCAAAACAGTGCGAATTTTGAGCCTTCACCACCAAGAGGCTAAATTTGCACTGTTCTAGCATAGCTTCCCCAATCCTCTAGGAGCAATTCTGATGCAAAGGATGACAAACAATGTAATTTTACACATGATTAAAGCTGTTTTTATCTTACAAACTATTGTTTCTCACAATTAGTGTACTCAACTTCATTATAAATACATCAGAAATGATCTTGAGTGGCTGGGGAAGCAGTGCCAGAACAGTGCAAATTTTAAGCCTACACTGCCGCTGTGCAGAGCCTAAATTTGCACTGTTCTGGCATAGCTTTCCCAGTCCTCCAGGAGCGATTCTGATGCATTAGATGATAAACACTATTTTTACACATGATTAAAGGTGTTTTTTATTTCTCACAATTAGTGTGCTCAACTTCATTTATAAATGCATCAGAAATGATCCTGAGTGGCTGGGGGAGCAGTGCTAGAATAGTGCAAATTTTGAGCCTGCACCGTCGATACAGAGCCTAAATTCGCACTATTCTAGCATAGCTTCCCCAGTCCTCCAGGAGCAATTCTGGTGCATTGGATGATAAACACTATATTTTTACACATGATTAAAGGTGTTTTTATCTTATAAACTACTGTTTCTCACAATTAGTGTGCTCAACTTCATTATAAATGCATAAAATAATCATGAGTGGTAAGGAGAGAAGTGCCAGAACAGTGCAAATTTTAAGCCTACGCCTTGCAAAGGCCAAATTCGCACTGTTCTGGCACAACTTCCTCAGTCCTCCAGGAGTATTTCTGATGCCTTGGGTGACAAACTGGCACATGATAGACACTCCATGTTAAATCACTGAGACATTGTAAGAGAAACTTAAAATTTTAATTTTATCAAAAGGCTACGAAAATGAAAGCCAGATAGGCTTGTTTACAAAGGGAGGTTTGAAACAAAAGAGTTGCTTCAAAAAAAAGGTTAACATCTAAGATCTCTAGATCGTGTCTTGCTCGCCTTGAATGCGCCAAGCTAGTTGCATGTCCTTAGTAGATATGGTAATCCTCCTTGCATGTATTGCAAGGAGGTTTGTGTCTTCAAAAAGCCCAACAGTGTAAGCCTCGGAGGCTTCTTGCAATGCTTCAAGGGCAATCCCCTGCACACGGAACTCTGTTCATATCGTTGGAGAATCTCCTTCACTGTGCAAGCAAAAGGGGCTCTTCTTATCAGCAACTCAGTGATAAAACTTGATTTCTTGTAGAGCCCTATGCCCTTGGTGCATCCTTGTCCTTGGAGCTCTCTGTGTTGTGTTAGTGCGTTGGCGAGGTTGGGACTTCCTTTGCTTGAAGAGCTTGACCTTTCTATGCTTACGCGCACTTGTAGGAACCTCCTCTTGGTCTCTCTCATAGTATGAATCCTCCTCCTCCTGTTGCTGTGGTACCTGTGTATCAAGTTCCTCCCGGGTAGGTAGGGCACCCTGTCGTCCTGGTAGTAGGTTCTTGCCACCTATAGTGCTGCGCAATGTAGGAATGTTTTCACCAACCCAGTCGAACTGCTATCATTGGCCTCTCTGTCTTGATCTCTGGGGGGGTGGTTGCATTATGGGGTCTTCTTCACATGCTTACTTCCACTAGAAGGGCTTGCATGTGTGTGCACTGGAGGGTTGGACTCTGGTGATCCCATTGGGCGTGTCCTAGAATCCAAGGGGTCACTCTCTTCCGTGGTGTCGCCAGTATGTGGTCGTTGGGTGCTTTGCACTGTGTTTTGTGAAGGCATGGTAACACGTGCGATTTTCTTAGTGCGTGCCATATCCATGTATGATTATGCTAACGTGGTGATGTGCTGGTGTCCTTACGTAGGTGTCTACGTAGATCTTGAGCTCAAGCTCTCTAAAAAAGTGAAATGAAAATGAAGTGAGAGAAGGAACTATTAATAGTTTTTTTTAGGGGAAAAAAAACCTAACTAAACTTATTTTCTTAGCCTTATTACATCTAGATTTATGCTGGTGTGTGCACAACCCAACGCCTTGTGCTACTTTGATTCATAATACGAACCATGTTATTGAAATTTATCCAAAGCTGTTTGCGTATATTTACAAGTGCTGGCATTGGACAATCTACATTTGTGATGATTGCACACAGGTCTCTCTAGAGTTATGTAGGCATTGTGAATGCATAATCGATATGGCACTTAAGAAATCGATCAAAGATTCTCATGAATGCATGAAGTGTGCAAAAGTGAATATTCTTTAGTGGAAAATTAATGATGGGACTCCAATTTGAAATCCTGTTTGGCTCTCCTAGCATATCATGAGACATGACACCTTCCACCCATCTTGCATTTGGTTGTTCCTCATCTTCATCATCAGTTGACTCGGTTGGATCTACTGCATCTTCTTGTTGCTTCTTCCCTTTCTTGGGACCTTTCGACGAGGCATCCTTCCCAAACGAACCAACCTTCTGTATACCTTTTCCATTTGTCTTTTTCTACCTAGGAATATCACTTGATCTCCTCTACATAATTGTGCATTTCTTGATCTATTTGGCCAAGTGCATTAGGGTTTTGAGAAAGACGGGGTTTAGGGTAAAATTCTTGTGCATATGATGGGATTCTAATCATTCCCTTGCATATTGGTTGCATTGCCTCGAGCCTCTACTTTCTCTTTATCATTCCCACATATTTTCCTACTCAGTTTTACTCTATACATGCAAAAAATCCAACAATTAATCACTAATGCTTCTTGCATTGGTTTTGCCTTGGTGAGGGAATTGTTCATTTCTCTTTGGTTGGATGACTATTGCAAGGAGCATAATGCAAGCTTGATTACATGCCAGAGTTATATATGTGAGTACATGCTTTGAATTGTAAGAAATCAAACACTCTTCACATTGCTGGATTCTCAATCAAATTGTATAAGCTTATTTCAAACAAGCACTAGAATCTAGCATGTTGAGAGCGAGTTCTATTGCCCTCTGAGCCAGTTCCTTTGAGCAAACAAAAAAATCCAGCAGAGCGTGGCAAAGGAGACCCCAAAAAGAAGGGGGAGTTTAGAAATGGTGCCTCATTCTTCTGTTAAATTTCAATTTAAATTTTGACATCCAAAATCAATTCTAATGTGACCACCTGTTGCTCCGTATGTTCCGTCCCCTCAGACCTTGGGTCTCCAAACATTCTCCTTGCTATCGCCTCTGTATATCGGGAAGTTACCTTTAAAATATAGGAATTATTGTGGGATTTCTTGACTTTTCAATCCATAATCCTTCTTCCCTTGATCTCCTCTACACAATTGTGATTTTCTTGATCAATTTAGCCAAGTGCATTAGGGTTTTGAGAGAAGACGGGCTTTAGGGTAAAATTCTTGTGTATGTGATGGGGTTCTCATCATTCCCTTACATATTGGTTACATTGCCTTGAGCCTCTACTTTCTCTTTATTATTTCCATGAATTTTCCCAATCAGTTTCACTCTATACATGTAAAAAATCCAACAATTAATCACAAATGCTTCTTGCATTGGTTATGCCTTGGTGAGGGCAATGTTCATTTCTCTTTGGTTGGATGACTATTGCAAGCCTTGGAGCAAATTACAAGGAGCGTAATGCAAACTTGATTACATGCTAAAGTTGTATTCTGAGTACATGCTTTGAATTTTAAGAAATAAAACACTCTACTCTCTTCACATTGCTGGATTCTCAATCAAATTGTATAAGTTTATTCTAAACAAGCACTAGAATCTAGCATGTTGAGAGGGAGTTCTATTGTCCACTGAGCGAGTTCCTTTGAGCAAACAAAAAAATCTAGCAAGGCATGGCAAAGAGCAGGGCATGGGGTAAAGGAGACCCCAAAAAGAAGGGGGAGTTTAGAAATGCTGCCTCATTCTTCCGTTGAATTTCAATTTGAATTTATGACATCCAAAATCAATTCCAATGTAACCACCTGTTGCTCCGTATGTTCCGTCTCAGGTCTGGGTCTCCAACCATTCTCCTTGCCATCGCGTCTGGTTATCAGGGAAGTTACCTTCAAAATTAGGAATTATTGTGGGATTTCTTGACTTTCTAGTCCATAATCCTTCTTCCCTTGATCTCCACTACACAATTGTGTATTTCTTGAAAAATTTTGCCAAGTGCATTAGGGTTTTGAGAGAAGACGGGGTTTAGGTTGTGCATATGATGGGATTCTCATCATTCCCTTGCATATTGGTTGCATTGCCTCGAGCCTCTACTTTCTCTTTTCATTATTCCCCCACATTTTCCTAATTAGTTTTACTCTATACATGCAAAAAATCCAACAATTAATCACTAATGCTTCTTGCATTGGTTATGCCTTGGTGAGGGTATTGTTCATTTCTCTTTGGTTGGATGACTATTGCAAGCCTTGGAGCAAGTGTACAGGGAGCATAATGCAAGCTTGATTACATGCTAAAGTTGTAATGTGAGTATATGCTTTGAATTGTAAGAAATGAAACACTCTACTCTCTTCACATTGC
The DNA here is from genome assembly GCF_041138505.1 of Cibotium barometz. NCBI lineage: Eukaryota > Viridiplantae > Streptophyta > Polypodiopsida > Cyatheales > Cibotiaceae > Cibotium > Cibotium barometz. Next base: position 56,383,168 of record NC_141059.1, read on the forward strand.
TGGATTCTCAATTAAATTCTATAAGTTTATTCTAAACAAGCACTAGAATCTAGCATGTTGAGAGGGAGTTCTATTACCCTCTGAGCGAGTTCCTTTGAGCAAACAAAAAAATGTAGCAGAGCGTGGCAAAGGAGACACCAAGAAAAAGGGGGAGTTAAGAAATGGCGCCTCATTCTTTCGTTGAATTTCAAATTTAATTTATGACATCCAAAATCAATTCCAATGTAACCACCTGTAGCTCCGTATGTTCCGTCTCAGACCTCGGGTCTCCAACCATTCTCCTTGACATTGCCTCCTTCAAAATTAGGAAATACTCTGGAATTTCTTGACTTTTCAATCCATAATCCTTCTTCCCTTGATCTCCTCTACACAATTGTGCATTTCTTGATCAATTTGGCCAAGTGCATTAGGGTTTTGAGAGAAGATGGAGTTTAGGGTAAAATTCTTGTGCATATGATGGGATTCTCATCATTCCCTTGCATATTGGTTGCATTGCCTCGAGCCTCTACTTTCTCTTTATCATTCCCACACATTTTCCTACTCAGTTTTACTCTATACATGCAAAAAATCCAACAATTAATCACTAATGCTTCTTGCATTGGTTATGCCGCCTTGGTGAGGGAGGGCATTGTTCGTTTCTCTTTGGTTGGATGACTATTGCAAGCCTTGGAGCAAGTGTACAAGGAGCATAATGCAAGCTTGATTACATGCTAAAGTTGTAATGTGAGTACATGCTTTGAATTGTAAGAAATCAAACACTCTACTCTCTTCACATTGCTGGATTCTTCATCAAATTGTATATGTTTATTCTAAACAAGCACTAGAATCTAGCATGTTGAGAGGGAGTTCTATTGTCCTCTGAGCGAGTTCCTTTGAGCAAAGAAAAAAAATAGCAAGCATGGCAAAAGAGATCCCAAAAAGAAGGGGGAGTTTAAAAATGGTGCCTTATTCTTCCGTTGAATTTCAATTTTAATTTATGACATCAAAAATCAATTCCAATGTAACCATCTATTGCTCTGTATGTTCAGTCTCAGACCTTGGGTCTCCAACCATTCTTCTTGCCATCGCCTCTGTATATCGGGGAAGTTATCTTCAAAATTAGGACTTATTGTGGGATTTCTTGACTTTTCAATCCATAATCCTTCTTCCCTTGATCTCCTCTCCACAATTGTGCATTTCTTGATCAATTTGGCCAAGTGTATAAGAGGTTTTGAGAGAAGACAGGGTTTAGGTTAAAATTCTTGTGCATATGATGGGATTCTCATCATTCCCTTGCATATTGGTTGCATTTCCTCGAGCCTCTACTTTCGCTTTATTAGTCCCTCACATTTTCCTAATCAGTTTCACTCTATACATGCAAGGATTCGAACAATTAATAACAAATGCTTCTTGCATTGGTTATGCCTTGGTGAGGGCATTGTTCGTTTCTCTTTGATTGGATGACTATTGCAAGCCTTGGAGCAAGTGTACAAGGAGCATAAAGATTCACTAGTTATTAAATTCACCAGGTTGGATTGGATGTTAACTAGTGGAGGGAATCTTGCCATCCGGGGACGGATCTCTCTCGAGAATGCAACTTGATTACATGCTAAAGTTGTAATGTGAGTACATGCTTTGAATTGTAAGAAATCAAACACTCTACTCTCTTCACATTGCTTTCGTATAAGTTTATTCTAAACAAGCACTAGAATCTAGCATGTTGAGAGGGAGTTCTATTGTCCTCTGAGCGAGTTTCTTTGAGCCAAAAAAAAACATCTAGCAAGGCATGGCAAAGGAGACCAAAAAGAAGGGGGAGTTTAGAAATGGTGCCTCATTTTTCTGTTGAATTTCAATTTTAATTTATGACATCCAAAATCAATTCCAATATGTAACCACCTGTTGCTCCGTACATTCCGTGTCAGAACTTGGGTCTCCAACCATTCTCCTTGCCATCGCCTTTGTATATCGGGGAAGTTACCTTTGCATTATGGTTTTGAGAGAAGACGGGCTTTAGGGTAAAATTAGAAATCAAACACTCTACTCTCTTCACATTGCTAGATTCTCAATCAAATTGTATGAGTTTTTTTCAAACAAGCACTAGAATCTAGTATGTTGAGATCAAGTTCTATTTTCCTCTCAGCGAGTTTCTTTAAGCAAACAAAAAAATATAACAGAGCGTGGCGAAGGAGACCCCAAAAAGAAGGGGGAGTCTAGAAATGGCGCCTCTCTCATTCTTCCGTTGAATTTTAATTTTAATTTATGACATCCAAAATCAATTCCAATGTAACCACCTGTTGGTCCATATGTTCCGTCTCAGGTCTAGGTCTCCAACCATTCTCGTTGCCATCGCCTCTGTATATCCGGGAAGCTACCTTCAAAATTAGGAATTATTGTGGGATTTCTTGACTTTTCAATCCACAATCATTCTTCCCTTGATCTCCTCTACACAATTGTGCATTTCTTCATCAATTTAGCCAAGTGCATTAGGGTTTTGAGAGAAGACGGGGTTTAGGGAAAAATTCTTATGCATATGATGGGATTCTCATCATTGCCTTGCATATTGGTTGCATTGCCTCGAGCCTGTACTTTCTCTTTATCATTCCCACACATTTTCCTAATCAGTTTTACTCTATACATGCAAAAAATCCAATAATTAATCACTAATGCTTCTTGCATTGGTTAAGCCTTGGTGAGGGAATTATTCGTTTCTCTTTGGTTGGATGACTATTGCAAGCCTTGGAGTAAGTGTACAAGGAGCATAATGCAAGCTTGATTACATACTATAGTTGTAATGTGAGTACATGCTTTGAATTGTAAGAAATCAAACACTCTACTCTCTTCACATTGCTAGATTCTCAATCAAATTGTATAAGTTTATTCTAAACAAGCACTAGAATCTAGCTTGTTGAGAGGGAGTTCTATTGTCATCTGAGTGAGTTTCTTTGAGCAAACAAAAAAATCTAGCAGGGCGTGCCAAAGAAGACGCCAAAAAGAAGGGGGAGTTTAGAAATGGTGCCTCGTTCTTCAGTTGGATTTCAATTTTAATTTATGACATCCAACATCAATTCCAATGTAACCACCTGTTGCTCCATATGTTCTATCTCAGACCTTGGGTCTCCAAGCATTTTCCTTTGCCATCGCCTTTGCATTGCATATCAAGGAAGTTACCTTCAAAATTAGGAATTATTGTGGGATTTCTTGACTTTTCAATCAAGTGTACAAGGAGCATAATGCAAGCTTGATTACATGCTAAAGTTGTAATGTGAGTACATGCTTTGAATTGTAAGAAATCAAACACTCTACTCTCTTCACATTGCTGGAGTCTCCATCAAATTGTATATGTTTATTCTAAACAAGCACTAGAATCTAGCATGTTGAGAGGGAGTTCTATTGTCCTCTGAGCGAGTTCCTTTGAGCAAAGAAAAAAATCTAGCAAGCGTGGCAAAGGAGACCCCAAAAAGAAGGGGGAGTTTAGAAATGGTGCCTCATTCTTCCGTTGAATTTCAATTTTAATTTATGACATCAAAAATCAATTCCAATGTAACCACCTGTTGCTCCGTATGTTCCGTCTCGGACCTTGGGTCTCCAACCATTCTCCTTGCCATCGCCTCTATATATCGGGGAAGTTACCTTCAAAATTAGGACTTATTGTGGAATTTCTTGACTTTTCAATTCATAATCCTTCTTCCCTTGATCTCCTCTCCACGATTGTGCATTTCTTGATCAATTTGGCCAAGTGCATAAGAGGTTTTGAGAGAAGACAAGGTTTAGGGTAAAATTCCTGTGTATATAACGGGATTCTCATCATTCCCTTGCATATTGGTTGCATTTCCTCGAGCCTCTACTTTCTCTTTATCATTCCCTCACATTTTCCTAATCAGTTTCACTCTATACATGCAAGAATTCGAACAATTAATAACAAATGCTTCTTGCATTGGTTATGCCTTGGTGAGGGCATTGTTCGTTTCTCTTTAGTTGGATGACTATTGCAAGCCTTGGAGTAAGTGTACAAGGAGCATAAAGATTCACTAGTTATTAAATTCACCGGGTTGGATTGGATGTTAACCAGTGGAGGGAATCTTGCCATCCGGGGATGGATCTCTCTCGAGAATGCAACTTGATTACATGCTAAAGTTGTAATGTGAGTACATGCTTTGAATTGTAAGAAATCAAACACTCTACTCTCTTCACATTGCTGAATTCTCAATCAATTTGTATAAGTTTATTCTAAACAAGCACTAGAATCTAGCATGTTGAGAGGGAGTTTTATTGTCCTCTGAGCGAGTTCCTTTGAGGAAAAAAAACATCTAGCAAGGCGTGGCAAAGGAGACCCCAAAAAGAAGGGGGAGTTTAGAAATGGTGCCTCGTTTCAGTTGAATTTCAATTTTAATTTATGACATCCAAAATCAATTCCAATATGTAACCACCTGTTGCTCCGTACATTCCGTGTCAGACCTTGGGTCTCCAACCATTCTCCTTGCCCTCACCTTTGTATATCGGGGAAGTTACCTTCAAAATTAGAAATTAATGTGGGATTTCTTGACTTTTCAATCCATAATCCTTCTTCCCGTGATCTCCTCTACACAATTGTGCATTTCTTGATCTATTTGGCTAAGTGCATTAGAGAAGACGGGGTTTAGGGTAAAATTCTTGTGCATATGATGGGATTCTCATCATTCCCTTGCATATTGGTTGTATTTCCTCGAGCCTCTACTTTCCCTTTATCATTCTCTCACATTTTCCTAATCAGTTTCACTCTATACATGCAAGAACTCGAACAATTAATAATAAATGCTTCTTGCATTGGTTATGCCTTGGTGAGGGCATTGTTCGCTTCTCTTTGGTTGGATGACTATTATAAGCCTTGTAGCAAGTGTACAAGGAGCATAAAGATTCACTAGTTATTAAATTCACCAGGTTGGATTGGATGTTAACCAGTGGAGGGAATCTTGCCATCCGGGGACGGATCTCTCTCGAGAATGCAAGCTTGATTACATGCTAAAGTTGTAATGTGAGTACATGCTTTGAATTGTAAGAAATCAAGCTCTTTACTCTTTTCACATTGCTGGATTCTCAATCAATGTGTATAAGTTTATTCTAAACAAGCACTAGAATCTAGCATGTTGAGAGGGAGTTCTATTATCCTCTGAGCGAGTTCCTTTAAACAAAAAAAAAAACATCTAGCAGGGCGTGGCAAAGGAGATCCCAAAAAGAAGGGGGATTTTAGAAATGGTGCCTTGTTTTTCTATTGAATTTCAATTTTAATTTATGACATCCAAAATCAATTCCAATGTAACCACCTGTTGCTCCGTATGTTCTGTGTTAGACCTTGGGTCTCCAACCATTGTCCTTGCCATTGCCTTTGTATATCGGGGAAGTTACCCTCAAAATTAGGAATTATTGTGGGATTTCTTGACTTTTCAATCCATAATCCTTCTTCCCTTGATCTCCTCTACACAATTGTGCATTTCTTGATCTATTTGGCCAAATGCATTAGGGTTTTGAGAGAAGACGGGGTTTAGGGTACAATTCTTGTGCATATGATGGGATTCTCATCATTCCCTTGCATATTGGTTGCATCGCCTCGAGCCTCTACTTTCTCTTTTTCATTCCCACACATTTTCCTAATCAGTTTTACTCTATACATACAAAAAATCCAACAATTAATCACTAATACTTCTTGCATTGGTTATGCCTTAGGGAGGGCATTGTTCGTTTCTCTTTGGTTGGATGACTATTGCAAGCCTTGGAGAAAGTGTACAAGGAGCATAATGTAAGCTTGATTACATGCTAAAGTTGTAATGTGAGTACATGCTTTGAATTGTAAGAAATCAAACACTCTACTCTCTTCACATTGCTGGATTCTCAATCAAATTGTATACGTTTTTTTCAAACAAGCACTAGAATCTAGCATGTTGAGATCAAGTTCTATTTTCCTATGATCGAGTTCCTTTGAGCAAACAAATAAATCTGGTAGAGCGTTAACAAATGAGACCCCAAAAAGAAGGGGGAGTTTAGAAATGGTGCCTCATTCTTCCGTTGAATTTCAATTTTAATTTATGACATCCAAAATCAATTCCGATGTAACCACATGTTGCTCCGTATGTTTCGTCTCAGGTCTGGGTCTCCAACCATTCTCCTTGCCATCGCCTTTGTATATCTGGGAAGTTACCTTCAAAATTAGGAATTATTGTGGGATTTCTTGACTTTTCAATCCATTATCCCTCTTCCCTTGATCTCCTCTACACAATTGTGAATTTCTTGATCAATTTGGCCAAGTGCATTAGGGTTTTGAGAGAAGACGGAGTTTAGGGTAAAATTCTTGTGCATATGATGGGATTCTCATCATTGCCTTGCATATTAGTTGCATTGCCTTGAGCCTCTACTTTCTTATTATCATTCCCACACATTTTCTTAATCAGTTTTACTCTATACATGGAAAAAATCCAACAATTAATCACTAATGCTTCTTGCATTGGTTAAGCCTTGGTGAGGAAATTGTTTGTTTCTCTTTGGTTAGATGACTCTTGCAAGCCTTGGAGGAAGTGTACAAGGAGCACAATGCAAGCTTGATTACATGCTAAAGTTGTAATGTGAGTACATGCTTTGATTTGTAAGAAATCAAACACTCTACTCTCTTCACATTGCTGGATTCTCAATCAAATTGTATAAGTTTATTCTAAACAAGCACTAGAATCTAGCATGTTGAGAGGGAGTTTTATTGTCCTCTGAGCGAGTTCCTTTGAGCAAACAAAAAAATCTAGGAGGGCGTGGCAAAGAAGACACCAAAAAGAAGGGGGAGTTTAGAAATGGTGCCTCATTCTTCCGTTGAATTTCAATTTTAATTTATGACATCCAAAATCAATTCCAATGTAACCACCTGTTGCTCCGTATGTTCCATCTCAGACCTTGGGTCTCCAAGCATTCTCCTTTGCCTTTATTATTCCCATACATTTTCCTAATCAGTTTTACTCTATACATGCAAAAAATCCAACAATTAATTACTAATGCTTCTTGCATCGGTTATGCCTTGGTGAGAGCATTGTTCATTTCTCTTTGGTTGGATGACTATTGCAAGCCTAAGAGCAAGTGTACACGGAGCATAATGTAAGCTTGATTACATGCTAAAGTTGTATTGTGAGTATATGCTTTGAACTGTAAGAAATGAAACACTTTACTCTCTTCACATTGCTGGATTCTCAATTAAATTGTATAAGTTTATTTTAAACAAGCACTATAATCTAGCATGTTGAGAGGGAGTTCTATTGTCCTCTGAGCGAGTTCCTTTGAGCAAACAAAAAAATCTAGCAAGGCGTGGCAAAGGAGACCCCAAAAAGAAGAGGGAGTTTAGAAATGGTCCCTCAATCTTACGTTGAATTTCAATTTTAATTTATGATATCCAGAATCAATTCCAATGTAACCACCTGTTGCTCCGTATGTTCCATCTCAGACCTTGAGTCTCCAACCATTCTCCTTGCCATCGCCTCTGCATATAGAGGAAGTTACGTTCAAAATTAGAAATTATTGTGGGATTTCTTGACTTTTCAATCCATAATCCTTCTTCCCTTGATCTCTTGTACACAATTGTGCATTTCTTGATCAATTTGGCCAAGTGCATTAGGGTTTTGAGAGAAGACGGGGTTTAGGGTAAAGTTCTTGTGCATATGATGGGATTCTCATCATTCCCTTGCATATTGGTTGCATTGCCTCGAGCCTTTATTTTCTCTTTATCATTTCCACACATTTTCCTAATCAATTGTACTCTATACATGCAAAAAATCCAACAATTAATCACTAATGCTTCTTGCTTTGGTTATGCCGCCTTGGTGAGAGCATTGTTCGTTTCTCTTTGGTTGGATGACTATTGCAAGCCTTGGAAGCAAGTGTACAAGGAGCATAATGCAAGCTTGATTACATGCTAAAGTTGTAATGTGAGTACATGCTTTGAATTGTAAGAAATCAAACACTCTACTCTCTTCACATTGCTGGAGAATCTAGCATGTTGAGAGGGAGTTCTATTGTCCTCTGACATGAATGGTTTTAACTTAGAAGGATCATGTCACTTGGCATGGGCCTTCTCGTTCTCTATCACTAACTGCAATATTCATGTGTGTTGATGTAGATATTGCCCCACCGATTGCTGGCTTGTAGAATTCTCTGAGTTGTAATCTTGGAACCCATGTGCCCTCCAGATGGTCTCGAGTGTCTCTACAATCAACTGATTTGCAAGCTTCTCAAAGAACACAGCTTCAAACCACTATATTAGCTTCGAACAAGTCATGGTGTGATACTAGGACAGAGTCTCAAAAAATGGCATATCCACTAATGATAGCAAGTTCAAGTTGATCTTGGAACTACCATCGCCCACCAACTACAAAGGTGTGCAAAGGTTTATGGGTCATGTGGGTTATTATGGGACGCTTCATCATATTTTATGTGGAGATAGCCAGACTCTTGTATAAACTATTCATTGTCTTTGAGTGGACCAAGGAGTGTCAAGAGGCTTATGATTATCTGAAGCAAGCCTTGGCAAGTGCACCCATTTTACACCCCCCAATTGGGATCTTATATTCCACGTATACATCGATGCATCAAATTTTGCCATTGGTTGCGTGCTAGCCCAACCTGGTGAATTCAAGTTGGATTATCCAGTTTGCTTTGCTAGTCGTCAATTGAATGTGCAGAGGTGAACTACACCACTACCAAAAGAGAAGGATTGGCCATGGTCTATGCAGTCAAGAAATACCGACATTATCTCTTGGCTAACAAATTCATATTTTTTGTGGACCATCAAGCTAGACCATCAAGCTTTGCTATATCTGGTGAATAAACTTTGCACCATGGAAGGATGTTTTGTGGAAGACTTTAAAAATCATTATCGCTTGGTTGTAAAGGGTAAAGAAATGGCAGGATGTTTACTTTGGATGTGAGCATGCATGAGGTAAAAGAAATAACATTTGTGTATGGAACAGGTGTCATCCTAAATATTGCGTATGACATAAGCGCATTGGTCATGTGAATATATAGCGCATTGGTCATGTGAATATATAGCGCCTGAAGTCTATGCAAGCCCAAAATATTGTTGGCAGGTTTGCTAAAGTTTAAGGTTGATGGTATGCATAAAGTATGTGAAGCATGCCAGCTTGTTAAAAGAAGGCCAAACATGCTTTCCCACATGAAAAGCATGTCAATGCAAGGCCATTAGATGTTATACATTTAGATGTATGGGGACTGACCAAGATTGTAACAATTGCAGGTTGCAAGTATTATGTTACATTCATTGATGACCATACTAGGAAAGTGAGGTGTTTGTTCACTTTAAGAGGTTTAAAGACTTGGATAAGAAGGAAAAAGGCATGCAAATAAAATGCCTAAGATCAGATGGTGGGGGAGAGTATTTCTTCAATGAGTTCAGTGAGTTCTTGAGAAAGTAGGGAATCAAGAGAAATTTACATGCAGGTACACTCCACGACATAATGATGTTGCAGAAAGAGAAAATAGGCACATTGCAGAAGTGGCGCATGCCTTGATGGCTAAAAAGAATATGCCATATTATTTTTGGGTAGAAGTAGTAGCAACTGTGGTGTACATTATGAACTGGACACCCACTACAACTACTCATGGTATGATGCCTAAATAGAAGTTTACAGGCATAAGACCGGATCTGTCTCACTTGAAAGTGTTTGGATGTATTGCATATGTGCAGGTTCCTGTGATGAAGTAAGAACAAAGTTGGATCCAAAAGGCAGCGAAATGCATCTTTATTGGTCATGCTTTGGAGTAGAAAGATTATAAATGTTATAACCCTACCACTCGTGAGATGCAAGTAAGCAGAGATGCTGCCTTTGACCAAATGAGTAGCTAGTATACACCAACAGTGAAGGCAATAGAAGATGTAGAATGTAAGAAGTGATGATGCTGCACCACATGCAGAGTAGCAATCATAGGTGCTTAGTAGACCTAGAGAGTCCTCTAGCAGTGGATCCAATGTTAGTCCATGGTCAAGTAGGTTGAGGGGAGAGGTAGCCTGGTCCCTTCAAGGGTGAAGGGGAACAGTTAGGTGAAGTTGTAGAAAAGTGGATTGAGGCCATGGAGGAATGCTTTGATGTAACTAGCTACAATGAGAGAAGCAAGATGGCTCTCGCCAAGTTAAAGATTGTGGAAACGGCCAGGGTTGCGTGGAGGAATGCTTGCGAGACAAACCGTCTCGACCGAAATACCCAAACCTGGACTGATCTCAAAATTTACCTAAGGGGACGAGGTTCTGTCCTCTCGGCTTTTTAGAAACAAAGATGAACGAATTCTTAGAGTTAACCCAGGGGAGTAGAACTATTGAAGCATATCACCAAGCATTCGCCCTCCTCCTCAGATACTCGCCTCCGCTGGATGAAGAACAGCTGATGGCAAGGTTCATTCGGGGGGACTGAACGAACCTTTGAATATCCTGGTAAAGAATGCCAAGCCAGTTTCCATGGTCGAAGCAGTTCGGATGGCGAAGGATTTTGCCAAAGCCTTTGATGTCAAAGTTCCGCCAAAGCCAGTACCATTACCTTTCAGAAGGTTTTTATTCCTAGAAGATGATTCCAACCTTCCTCCACCTAAGAGATATCAGGGTCAAACCCAGGATATGGGAAGTTCCAGAATGGAAGAAATGTCCTTTTTCCAAAACTCAATCCCCTAGATTTCAACTTCAGAAGTTCCACCCTTGAACAAGAGAGTGAAATGCTATAACTGTCAAGGATTTGGACATCGCAGTATGGATTGCCCAACTCCTTTTGGATCAAGGTTTTCAGGGCAGGGAAATCAGGGATCAAGATTCCAGACTCTAGCCCCTTCCTTCCAGAGTAAACAGGGTTCTATCCGCCAAAATCAGGGAAATCCCAAAGGTAGTCCCTCTATCCAACCTGCAGTTTCAATCCAAAGTAATGCAAGACCTCCACCTCAGAATAGGGGAAGTCAAAAAGAGTTGTTCCCAAATCGGCCGTCCACTTCCAAGGCAGTAACGCTGGAAGTAATTGAAGAAGAAGAAGACGATGAAAGAGATCATACTCCACCTGCGAGATGAGGATATCTCGTGTTTTTTAAGTGGGGTAGAATGTAAGATTCCTCCCCAGCCTCTCAGAATGTCCAGTACCTTCCTCTGTAGTCAAATCCCTCTTCAGAAATATAAAAGATCTTGTTTATACCTGTTTTGGCCTAGAGAGAGAAAATATTTTAGAGAGAGAGGTTATTCAGATTTTGGATATTTTTGGATGGAAAAATATCTCTTCATATTTAAATAAGTTCCCCCGAAACAGAAGCTCAAAAAGATTTTCAGAATGTGCATTCGAAATAAATTATAATCTGTTCAAAAGGCCTTATCCTGGGAGTCCAGATTTTTTGAAAAATTTAAATTAAGGTTTTGAAGGGCCAATCAGATTCATCCAAATGTGTGGAAAAGATAAATGGAAGAAATAAAGAAAATCCCCTAAATAATGAGTAAATACTCACATAAGATGAAGAGTTGACTAAGGACAAGGTTATTAGTTAAAAAAGAGATATTTAGAAGAAATGATGCATTTTTGACACCTCAGTATAGGGGAATTTCCCTCATGAAGGAGGCACCTATTTCACTTGTGTGGGAGAGTTTTAAACTCCCAAACAATGAGATATTTTTATCTCTCTTCTCTCCTGTTTCAACTAGATCCAAAAAGTGAGCTAAACTGACCTAAAAATGGTCAAAAATTGACCAAACTGATCTGGAAAATTCTAGAATCAGTTTGCTTGGTTAGAGGCTCACTTTTTCCCATAAATAGAAGCCTTTCTCTTTGTTGAAGCTTAATAGTGTTTTTGCACTGTTACTCTACTTCTCCCCAGAGCTAAAAACTATGAATTTACTCATAATTCATTAGTTTTTGACCTTTCCCTATTCTAAAGATTGGTGGCCACTCTTGTTTCAAACAAGAGTAGATCCCTCAAACCATCAAGCCAAAGGAAAGCTCTCAAATTCTCCTTGTAGGTTGGAGATTCTTCTCTTTTCTATTTCATTTTATGGTTTTTATGATTTTTGTCTTCTCTAAAATGATTATGATGTTATGCCTCATTGAAAAAAGGCATTCCCTTCTCTTCTTTAGTAAATCCAACCATTCTTTATCCTAGATGAATGAGCAAACAAAAAAATCTAGCAAGCGTGGCAAAGGAGACTCCAAAAAGAAGGGGGAGTTTAGAAATGGTGCTCATTCTTCCGTTGAATTTCAATTTTAATTTATGACATCAAAAATCAATTCCAATGTAACCACCTGTTGCTCCGTATGTTCCGTCTCAGACCTTGGGTCTCCAACCATTCTCCTTGCCATCGCCTCTGTATATCGGGGAAGTTACCTTCAAAATTAGGACTTATTGTGGGATTTCTTGACTTTTCAATTCATAATCCCTCTTCCCTTGATCTCCTCTACACATTTGTGCATTTATTGATCAATTTGGCCAAGTGCATAAGAGGTTTTCAGAGAAGACAGGGTTTAGGGTAAAATTCTTGTGCATATGATGGGATTATCATTATTCCCTTGCATATTGGTTGCATTGCCTCGAGCCTTTACTTTCTCTTTATCATTCCCACACATTCTCCTATTCAGTTTTACTCTATACATGCAAAAAATCCAATAATTAATCGCAAGCGCTTCTTGCATTGGTTATGCCTCAGCGCCAGATCAAGACTCAAATCTTCCATATCCGCCACCCATGTTCAACAACAACCATCGATGAATTGAGTGCTCTAAAACTCATTGGAATGCACGAATCAATGCCAGCCACGTGATCAAAGTCCATATCGCCTCTCGTGGATGACGGGAGGAGGGTAAAGGGCCTTTTTTTTTTTGGGTTCTAGAGGAAGCCGTCTTCCTGTTCGTCTCTCGCTGCTCCCCCCCCCCTCCTCTCTCTCTCTCTCTCTCTACACTACTAAAGGTTTTTGTTCAGTCGTTCATTCAGCAGCGGTTGCAGCAGCTGCTTTGAAGGAGGAAGGCCTCTCCATCTCGGTACCGCTGGCTCTACGATGCTTGGTTGCTAGAAAGGGTTCAAGCTCTCTGTTTTTTCCCCGCCATGGCTGCAGCAGGTATGTCGACAGTTGGCCCTATACCCAGAGCGTACGTGGCAGATACACATGCCCCTTCTCAGGAAAGTGGCACTTTCAAGCTCAGAGCGATGGCGCTTCCGGCTCTAAACACATCGCTCAGCTCGCATTCAAGGAAGCCGCGGCAACATTCGCTCTGGACCGGCGATGCTAGGGCTCGCAGGATTACCAGGTTATTAGAGACGAGCTCGGGTAGGATGGTTTCTTTGTCTTGCTCCATCAATGGGCCAGGCGGCACATCATCATCGTCGTCGTCATCATCATCGTCGTCGTCATCTTCTCCTTCTGTTCCGGAGGGAGGCTCACAATCGAGAGATGGTTATGGCGATGATTTTCCCGCCATCTGGGAGCTGCAGCTGCTACAGGCTGTTGCTGCACGAATCGGGGATTCGCTGCGCGATATCCTAAGCAGTGCCAGCAGGAGGTTGCAGACCTACTTTGACAGATACAGTAAGCCGAAATCAGATCAGGTGGATGAGGCGGAGCCAGAGAAGCCAGCTGTGCAGAAGGAGGAATGGGACTGGGTGCGATGGCGGGAGCACTTTGTCCATGTGGAAGAACAAGAGAAGCTGGCATCCATTCTCAAGGCATTCCAAGATTTGCCACAAACTTCTTGCTTGAACATATGTGCATGTTTGAATGGTTGTCTTGTGTTCATTCTGTAATGTTTTCTGGTTCAAATCATGCTTAACAACACCTGGGAGTTTCTTCTTGCAGTTTCGTTTAGAAGGTGCAGTCTGTGATGAAGATTTCAGAGAAGCTGCACGGTTGAAAAGTGCTCTTAGAGCAGCAACTGCGAATGACCCAGTTTCTGAAGTTCTTGCCGAATTGAAGGTACCCATGTGGTATTTTTGCACTTTCTTCCGGATGAGGCATCATGTGAATGATGCCTTGAAATTTTGTATTCTTGTGGTTTCAGAAAGCGTTGGAGGAGGAAAGTTACGAACATGCCACAAGGCTTAGAGATGAAGCTGCAGCTGGCCTGGTAGGCTTTGTGTTGTTTTGAGACATGAAAGTTTAAGGTCACCTAACGACTTGGTTTTCTTTTTGAATTTAGCAATTTTGCATATAAACTGAGACCTCCAGACAAAGTATTGTTGAGGTCAAAATAGACATGCTCACTTTGTGCAGGTAGGATGGTGGGTAGGATTAGCGGAAGGTGAAAATGATCCTTATGGCCGGATTATCAACATTAGTTCCTCGTATGGAAGATTCATAGCGAAGGGCTACACAGCAAGGCAGGAGGGGTTAAAGTTCATTTTGTGTTGTAGTTAATTTTCACTTAGATCATGCGAAATGTCTGTTGCTGACAGTGAGCCGTTGCTTTCAGGCAATTGGCAGCTGCATCTTCAGGCACTCCATTGTTTGAAGTGTTTATACGGAAAGACCCTGAAGGCTATTATCAACAGGTCAACAATTTGGAATCATGACATGGGACTAATTGGAGCCTAAAGGCTACCTGAATGGCTGACTTGTTTTTTTCCCCTTGGCTGATGGCAGGCAGTGTACTTGCAACGAGGAGGAGTTGGAGAGTCTGCACTTGGGACTCCAACCTCGATTGATGTTAACATTGATGTCAACATTGTGGACATGAATGCGTCGACTGAAGATGGGAAGGAGATAAAGGCTAAAGATTTGACGGAAGCTTTTGGAGACGAAAAAGGAAAGACTGGAGATGCGGCTGTCTCGGATGATGGACTAAGCAGCATTATAAATTTTCTTAAAGATCGGATACCTGATGTGAAATTAAAGGTCTTTAGAGTGATTGCTCAAAATGGCGAGGACATCCCGAAGATTGTTGAACAAATTTTGGAAGAGGTTGAAACACAAGAAGGTGAAGGTGCAAAGGGCCACAAGGAGGTTGAGCAGCCTACTGAAGACGTCCTGCAAGAATCAAAAGATGAAGCTGGAGACAACGGCGAGTCAGTGCAGGAATTGCAGAAGGAGATACCCGTTAGGTTGATTGTAGGCGGAATGCTGCAAAATGCTGCAGAAGACAAACTTCCAAAATCTCCTACAAGAATACAGGCAAGGATTGAAACTCGAAGTCGGGATTCCTTTCTCTTTCACATCGAAGAAATTCCAGCACAACAATTGCCATCCAAAGAATTGTTGCCTTCATTGAAAGTTGCTACTATTATGACGCAAGCGTCGGCAGATGTTCCTCCAGAAATTGCAAAAGTAGTTTCAAATCTTGAGAAAATTCCAGTGAAGGCAGGGCTTTCTGAATCCTTACAACATATGGAATTGCAATTGTGCTAGATGTATATGTATGGTGATTCAAGTTTGATCTTTGCAACTAGTTTAACATTTCAAAAGTTATATTGTGGCTCTTTAAACATCATCTGCTATTGATAACTCAACAATGCAAGTTCTAGGTCTAAGTGGTGGTCTATATAGTGAACATGATTTAATGACCTAGGTAGTTTCTAGAAGACTAGCTAGTTATGAGGAGAGCCTCTTTGTATGAGGGGTTTAAGTGTGGCACCTGACACTTTCAGCATCTAAGTATGAGTTCAGTATTTGATGCATTTATATAGTTTACAAATCATTGGGTGAGGCTAAAGTAGTTGATCGGAGGTTACTGTAGATCATGGCTGGGTTGTCAACTCAAATGTTTTATTAACCCTCACTTTTTATGAAAGTATTATTCGAGCTAAAATCTTTGGTGAATCCTTTGTTAGTGGAAAAAGGCTTTTTTTTTTTTTGATGCAGCTTAAGAGGTGGCTTGACATTTTGTGTAAATGGGGGTTAGGATTCTCTGTTTATAAGAGGGTATTTTCTCAAGAAACTTTGCTCAACAGAACAATTGTACATGAGGGTAGAAGTGATTATTCCTGAAATAGCAGGAACTATTGAAGTTTTTTTTTCTAAATTCTGTACTTGAGCCTTTGCTCTGAAATATATTTGCCTGTGGCAGGAAGACTTGGCTTTGTTAAGTTTTTTCTAGAGCTTTTTTCATACATGATCATTGTGCTCAAATCCAATCCTCGGCTATTTGATTTGCTAGAATACCTTTTAACATGAGAATCCCACTTGCAATTGGTCACATTATCTCATTCCCTTGACTCCCCTAATGCTTGAACTTCTAGTGTATGTCAAGTAAGGTCGATGGTATGTTTTGTTTGTTTTACTTTAATACAAATCAAATTTAGTTGAACTATCGTGTTTGTGTAGGTATCTAAGGATATGGGAGAGTTTCTTAAGCTTGCTGTTAGCCAAGTGCAAAGACGACGTGGGCTGTCCAAGTGTACTTCTTTTGAGCGCATCAAATTGATGGGCTCTTATACAGACCCTCTGGCAGGTGAGTCTATTATCCATTATATGGGAATTGTCAAGAACTGAAATCAGAAAAATGTTTGATGGGAAGTTTCAAATTTGTTTGTCTTGGTTTATGCTTTTGGGCAATTGTGAATACTAAGGGTATATAAACAGGGCGTAAGAATAAGGGTTACATGAAAGAGTAATTGTCTTCAGTTTGAGGTCAAAATTTAAAAATCAAGTGACCTATTGACTAGTCAAGAAGGTAAGTGTGTGGGGCCAGCCATCCCCTTAGTACTTACAGGAGGCTAATTTTTGTCACAAAAAGGGCTCAGTCCACACTTGAACTTTGTTCATATGTCTCTTGTCCTATGGTTCCTCCCTTTTGACCATCAGGGCTATTTGATGGTTGCCGCAGGCTGACATGACATGCTTGGTGTCGGGTATGGACTGAAAGGGTCAAGGCCCTTATGGGCTTTACCCAATGTCACCAATTACATGACAAGGATCACACCATGATAATAATAACATGACTCATACTTAGTAGCACAAGCCCTCGGCATAAAGCCATTGTTGACCTAATGGTGTTATTGAGACCAGGAAGTACTGCTTGCACAATTGCTCGGCCCTGAAGCCACAGAAACCTAAGGTTATGAACAAGATACGAATGACATGAAGTTAACAAGGCATGAAAGGAGATGTATCCCTCTTGAAGCCTGCGTAGTGGTCAAGATCCTCAAGGGCCTTTTTGATGTTGGATATCACCCTTCCTTGAGGGCATTCTTGTTGTTGCTGGATTTCAAAGAATAGATAGTTGTGACCTTGACTTACCACATGATAGAAGCTAGTCATTTGTTCTGAATAAATAATGGCTTGAAACCACTAATGACCATACCTTGTGGAATGTGATTTCGAAACATTCTCTGCCACAAGCTATATTTGTAGATCGATGTTGGTGGAGAACTTTACACCATGAAGGCATTCTATCTTGTCATCCATCTGTTGCAAAGGATATCATCCTTAATAATCATTTTGTAAAGACCTTTGTAATCCAAGCATAATTGCATGATTTTATCGTGCTTTCCCACAAAAATCCGATACACGAGTTGAATTATATTGCACTGGAATGTCGTTCATATTGAACGAAACTGTATGAAACTTGCACGAAAGGTTTGATTGATTTCCACACCCTTTTTCAGGCTACATTTTTCTTTAAAACTGGGCTCAAAATTGGAGTAAGATATAGCATATTCAGTCTGAACGCATGAATTCGAGGCTACAGTTTTGTTGAACCTTTGGATCGTCAATGTTAGGGAGCCAATGTGGCTACATAGGATTTGGTAATTTAATTTGTTGATCATGAATGTGATTGATGAATGATGAATGTTGGCTTAGTCAGTGATGGATGTTCAATGCTGAATGTTTCTTTGCTTTAAAGTATTGTGAGACTGCAAAAAACTTAGTTTTGCATGTAACCTTTACCCCCCATTTTGTACAAAGATTTTATGAAGTGTTTTATACAAGTTTGAAACTTAGGAAGCTTGTATGAAAAGCCTACCATGAAACACGTTTCCAAAATTCCTAACAATATGCTTTTCATGAAAATTTTATTGGCAATATATTTCCCATCCAGGTATGTTATGAAATCTTCCTCGCTACTTTATCCATTTTTTAAATTCTCGTTCTGTTTGGATTCTTAAAATTGGCAGGGCCAATGGAGTGTCTCAATCTTATGGTTTGTTCTTCTATGAGGAGGTAATCCATAAGGTAGCTTAGAAGAAAATACACTTTAAAGTTCAATATGTAACCCTCCCTTCTTTGATACCTCAAGAGGTTGGGATTGAGGTTTTATTGATGCCACTTCCTTGATTGAGTATCAAATGATTCTCAATAGAGTTTTCGTCCCCGGTTGAGTCTACAACCATGCATTACGGTTGAAAAACCTTGAACCTTGTATGGATGCCTCTATATGGGCTGATTTCCACGGTTTAGGTTTGCTGACCGTGAGTTTTTTTATACATTTCGTCTCTTAAACATGCATGAATATGAAGGTTTTGGGTTATCAACTTCTGAAGTATCACATGTCGTAACTAAAAAATTAGATTTAGTACAGAATGACAAGCATCACAATCTAAACAATTAATTGAAGAATTTCACTCGCAAAGAATTAACATAAACAAAATAGACTTTTTACAAGACTACACATCATTAAAAGTCTGTATCCCTATGAAGAGTGGTTCCATTCTTGCCCATGTGTAAGGATCGAGAATCCTTTGGACTAACTATATCAAGGGCAGTGGAGAAAAGAAGACTTGACCATCATTTGCCATCTTGTATTGTTTTTATGCACCTCGTGCGCGATAGGAGCGAATTGAGTTCTGTCAAGCCTTTGTGCAAGGAGCTCTAGATCTTTGAATCTAGCCTCATGCAAAAACGTAAGAGAGAAGAAGAACTCAAAAATAGCTAAAATAAACCTACCTTGGCATACCATGTTTAACCACCCAACCATTATATATACTGTCACCAATTGGCTGACCATTTGGTCCATCTCCAGTTTTTGCGTCTCGTTCACTTGAGGCCAGGCCGGTGTCTCATGTGAAGAGGCCAGTATTTTGCTGACATGGACGAGAGCCAGACTGGTGCCATCCGTGTGTTAGCAGGATGGTGTCGTATGGACGGGAGCCAGACCGGTGCCACCTGTGTATGACCTGGACTGTGTTCGACCCATGGGATTGTCACGCCATGGAAGAGCCAGTATTCGTGCCGTGTCTTACCTATGGGACTGTCACTCCATAGGGAGGCTCGTGCCTGGAACTGTGTCTTACCTATGGGACTGTCACTCCATAGGAAGACTAGGTTTTTATGTTTTACGTCGTGCCATTTTTTGTGCCGACAGATATTTTGTACTTGTTCCATGAACGGGAGATATGTCCATGATACTATTTGCACATGCACTCATGTTCTGCATGTTTGAAACTGTTTTCGCATGACTTGTATTTTTGTGTTTGCCTGTTTGACGTGTTACTTACTGAGCGGGGACGCTTGCCAGTGAGTCATGAAGTCTGCTCTGTCTTCTGACGAGTTTCGGTGCATGTGAACAGGTGGTAAGTATATTGCACATGTTGTTTTGATATTTCATATTTTAACCCTTTGGAAGTGCCAAATTCGAGGGGTCCATCTAGTGACTCTCGTGGTTCTGACGCTCTGCGAGGAAGGCACAAGCCCCTTGAAAGGGTTAATGATAGTGAATCAAAGGGTCAACTGTCTCCAGGAAAGACAGTTATGCTTGAACAAGAGCCTGATGCAATGAGGGCTGAAATGGAACATATGAGAAAACTTTTGCAGGAACACAGAACTCATTTGGTCACAGTGTTCGAAGAGTTGCGGAAACATAAACTTTTCATTAATGCCAAGAAAAGTGAGTTTTTCCTTTCAGAGATTCATTATATGGGACACATTGTATCCAAGGATGGAGTTACAATGGATCCTGCAAAGATAGAAACCATTCGGAATTCGCCCGAATTGCAAAACGTACATCAAGTACGTAGTTTTCTGGGATTATGTTCGTATTACAAGCGTTTCATAAGGCATTTCGCTATGATTGCTACTCCTCTACATGATCTCACAAAAAAGAAAATCACTTTTAAATGGACTTCAAAAGAACAGGATGCTTTTTTTGCAGCTCAAGCATGCTATTATATGTGGTCCAGTATTGATTGGTCCTGACTTGCACAAGTCATTCGTAGTTGAATGTGATGCTTATGGTGATTGTATAGGAGCTGTCCTAAATCAAGAAGGGCATGCAGTTGCATACGAGAGCCGTCGTTTGCATGATGCTGAGCTTCATATGGATATCTATGAGAAAGAGCTCTTGGCTGTAATTCATGCTTTAAAGATGTGGAAACATTATCTTCTTGGGGCTGAATTTGTAGTCAAGACAGATCATCAAAGCTTGAGATACTTTCTATCTCAAACAAAGCTTTTAGAGAAGCAGATGAGAATGGCAAATTTTCTTTCCATGTTTCATTTTCAGATTGTGCATACTCCAGGAAAGAAAAATGTGGTGGCCGATGCATTATCCAGGAGGTCTTATGTAGCTGCAGTCTCAGTGGCCTCTCATGGGGACTTATCTGCTATGGGAGATTTGTATCATTTGGATGCTGATTTTTGCCATATATGGACTGATTTGATGGCTGGTTATTCACATGCCTCTTATGTTATCAACGAGGGTTATCTTATGAAGGATAATTGCCTATGTGTGGTGAAGGATTTGCGTCCAAAGGTTATGGACGAATGTCATGCTCCGCCTTATGCTGGTCATAGAGGTATCATGCCTACTACACGCATGATTCAGAGGTATTTCTTTTGGCCGAGCATGCGTAAAGACATTGATGCTTATGTGCGTGCATGTATTACTTGCCAAAAGGTAAAATTTGATAGGAAAAAACCTCCAGGTTTGCTTCAGCCATTGCCTATTCCCTCGCAACCTTGGGAAAGTATTACTATGGATTTTATTATGGACTTGCCTAGATCCTAGCATGGGAATGATGCTATTTGGACCGTTGTGGACAGGTTTAGCAAGCAAGCTCATTTCTTGCCCGTCAAGAAAACCATTAAAGCTGATCATATGGTAAAGCTTTTTCTTGCTAATATTTTTAAGCATCATGGTATGCCTAAATCCATTGTTGGGGATAGAGATCCCAGGACTACAAGCCTCTTTTGGAGGGCTTTTATTTGATAATATGGGTACTAAGCTTGAGTTTTCATCAGCTTATCATCCCCAAACGGATGGCCAAAGTGAAGCTGCAAATTCAGCCGTGTTGGATTTATTGAAGTGTTATGTGGCGGATCAAAAGATTGCAAGGGAGAAGTATCTTCCACTTGTTGAGTTTGCCTACAACAATACAATCCATGCCTCCACGGGAAAGGCTCTGTTTGAGATTATTTATGGCAGAGTGGTATTGCCACCCATCCTTCGTACAAAGGATGAGATTTTTGCAGCTGAGGAATATGTTCGAGACTTGGATGTAGCTTTTGGTCAGGTGCGGACAGCCATTGCAAGATCTCAAGATAAGCATAAAATGGCTGCTGACAAGCATAGAAGGGACATGCAAGTCAAAGAAGGTGATTGGGTTTTGCTGAAATTTGAGAAAGCTAGGCTTCGGAAGAGGCCAGGACGAGAAGGATCATATCCTAAGCTTTCTCCTCGCTATTATGGACCCTTCAAGGTGATTTAGAAGATCAATGAAGTGTCCTACAGGCTTGCTTTACCTAGTCATTGGAAGATTCACAATGCTTTTCATATGAGTCTATTTCGGAAATATGTGGGGCCATATCCTGACGAGCCTGTGATGACAGAAGATCCGCCAGAGATTAAAGAGCTTGAGGAGATCCTCCAGCTAGAACAGATTGTTTTTCACAAGGAGAGAAAGCTACCTGCAGGAAAGCTTTCTAGGAGATACCTTGTGAAGTTTAAAAATTATTTGCCTATTGATGCGAAGTGGGTAAATGAGGATTATTTTGTTGATTACCCACAGTTGTTGCAGGCATATCTTGAGGCTTTTCAGTTGAGGACAACTCTTTAGAAGCCCGAGGGAATGTCACCAATTGGCCGACCATTTGGTCCATCTCCAGTTTTTGCGTCTCGTTCACTTGAGGCCAGGCCGGTGTCTCATGTGAAGAGGCTAGTATTTTAGTGAATTTTCAGATTTAAATAAAGTATTTTGTGATAAATCTGCTAAGGGACTCTCTCCACGGCAACACCCGTTCGGTGCCGGGTAGTCCAAGCTATTGGAGAACCTCGGTCCAAAGGTGCTGAGATCGGGAGAGCCAGGCGTTAGTACGAGAGCGCCTGTTTGTGCGTGGTCTTGGAACACCAGTTGGGCGCTCTCCGCGGAGTCCAGTGTAAGCACAGGACCGTAGAGACTGGACCACGCTAGTGGTCGTTCTGCTTCGAATATCTACTTCGAGCTATTTGTTTGGTACTGTATTCATTTGTACATGGACATCATCTGGTTCTTGGAACCCATGGAGCATTGTATTTGTTAAATACTCCCAATAAATATATCATATATTGAGGGGGGGTCGGCCCGTTCCGGCCCCAGTGCATTGTATTTGTTAAATACTCCCAATAAATATATCATATATTAAGGGGGGGGTCGGCCCGTTCCGGCCCCAGTGCTGGTGTCCATTTATCTCATTTCATTTCATTTCAATTTCAAGTTGTTATTAAGTTGTCCATTTCAAATTGTGGTATTAAGTTGTGCTATTACGCGTGTGGGTGTCCAACGGAGTCTTTCCCACTTGACGGGATCGGTTTCATATACCATTGATCCCGGGCGTCCATTGTGTACCTTACCAGCCACATACCATACTCACATGTCCCCCGTGTCCTCGCTCGTACCCCCATGCTACACATCATCGAGTCTTTGGCCTACAACCGTCACCCATGAACGTTACCCGTTCACACTTGTGCAATAGAATGACGCCATTAGCTTTCCCACGCAATGCCCGTGTGTCCCACGCATTACTAGCATGTAAATCCCGTGTATTAGTGTGTACGCGTCCCACATGTAAGGGTCGTAACATTCTTTTCCCCTTTTAGGAATCATCGGCCTCGATGACAAACTGAGGATAACACTTACGAAAGTGAAACTATACTTCCCACGTTACATATGTGAAGGGACGTCCTTTCCATTTTACAAAGAACTCCTGAAGAGTATGATTTCGCAATCGTCTTTCTCTTTGTTCTAGGGTCTGTTTTGGTCCATGATCTTCTTGACCAGGTTCCTGCAAAGCAATCATACCATCAACTAAATTACCACCATCGTGAAGATAATGCTTCAATCGACTCACATGAAATACTCGGTGGACACGATAGCCTTGTAGTAAGTTTAACTTACAAGCCACATCTTTGACTTGGTTCAAAAGCGTCCATGGCCCACAATATCTAGGTGACAACTTAGTAGATTTACTCGCATGAAGCGTCACAGTTCTTCATGGAACAAGTAGAAACACTTTCTCTCCCTCTTTAAAAGAACGAGCTATCCGCTTGGGATTAGCATACTTATAATCTCTTGATCCGTAGCCCGACGGATATAATCTCGAGCTCTAGCTAAATTTAATTGCATCTGAGATAGAAATTCAGCTATACTGGGTGTCTTTTGAGGTAATCTAATTGTACCTAGCATCAATGGATTATACCCATAATTCAATTCAAATGGACAAAAGTTTGCAGAGGAATGTTTTCGCGAATTATACGCAAACTCCAACAAAGGTAAATACTTTTCCCAATTGCTCTATTGTTCCCCAACATAGGCTCTCAACATATCCTCCAAGACTTGGTTGACTCTCTTGGTTTGACCATCCGTATGTGGATGATCACCCCGCTACTCATGCAGAGTTGCATGCCAAGTTTACTAAAAACATGTTGCCAAAAATTACTTGTAAACCGTGGATCTCTATCCGACACGATGAATTCTGGCAAGCCATGTAATCTAAACACATTGGCAATAAATAATTCTACTACTTGTGAAGCGTCAACTTTGTTCGTGGTAGGAATAAAATGTGCCATCTTAGATAATCTATCCACACTTACAAAGATAGCATTAGAACCTTTCATGGTTTTCCATAACGAAATCCATGGAGATACTCTGCCATTTCCTCTCTAGAACAAGCAACGGATGTAACAATCCCAACTACTTTACCCGCTCGAATTTAGTAACTTGACATTGTAAATGATGTGTGATATAATGATTAATATGTTTCTTTAACTGTGGCCACCAGTAGAAACGTTTAATGAGCTTAATTGTTTTCTTAATTTCTGGGTGTCCAGCACATGGACTATTGCAAGGTTGTTGCCGTACGTATGTACGGATCCGTACAGTATGGTACGGCATGGTACCGTACTCTACGGATCCATACGCAATCATTTTAAAAAAAAAAATTGTCGCGTGTGTGGTGAGACGCGTGTTTAGGCGATTGTAGATAAGCGACCAAATTTTGGGCATTTTGTGTGTACTTGCAAAATCGAGTGTCCTGTGTGTACATGCAAAACTTTGCAGAGCAAATTTCCTCGCTCTCTCTCCCGCCCAGACTTCATCATGCCGCGCAAGACTAACTTGAACAGGGCAATCCACACCAATGTCCTGAGCATTGTTAACACCCCTTCTCAGCAAGTACTCGGCTATGGGCATGGAAGTATTGCGGGGAGAAGTACACTAGCACCATAACTCGCGTCATGGTGCACCAATCAATGTGGTCCATGTCATAAAATACCACAAGCTTTGAGGGACCAATTGATTGCGGAGAATTGTCCTGCAATGGGTGGTGCAAGCAGTGTGAGAGGTGGTGAAAGTACGCAAGATGCTCTCCATGATGCTTTTATTGGAGATGTTACAGGTTTAGGTACACTAGATGAGGGTGAAAGTCTTTTGGCTTCAGTCCAATCCACCACAGGCAAGAAGAGGGCACGTATTGCCGATGATGAGAACCTCCTGCCACAAGATGCGAGAGGTACAGGGGAGGCATCAAAGCAATCCACTCTGCGTTCTTGTATCTCATCACAAGCTTGGGTAAAGGAGCGGCAAAGGGTGGTAGAAATGGAGATTTGTCGTACTCTTATTGAGTGTAATATATCCTTCAGTGTGTTAAGGACAGACCAATGGAAAAGAATGGTGAAAGCAATTGCGCAGGTAGGGCCTACTGAGACGTGGACAGGTCTTGAGTATACGAAGATGCGTACATCCATGTTGGATGAGCAGAAGGCCTTGATAGACAAGGCGCTCACTCCTGTGAAAGCAGGTTGGCAGGAGTTTGGATGCACTATTATTTCAGATGTGTGGGCAGACATTCGCAAGAGGCACATAATCAATATCCTTGTGTCATCTTGCTTGGGCACATATTTCTTGCGTGCTGTGGATGCAGGGAGAGCAGGAGACAGGACCACAGGGGAGTTCATTTATGGCCACATTCGACAGGCTACCCTTGAGGTTGGGGAGGACAATGTTGTGCAGGTGGTGACCGACAACGCCTCTCTAACTGCAAGGCAATGGGTCAAATGGTCGAGACAGAGTTTCCACATATAGTGTGGACTCCATGTGCTACCCATTGTCTTGATTTACTTATGGAAGACATTGGGAAGCTTGTTTGGGTGCAGCCCATTGTTGCAGATGCTGTAAAGATCACCACCTTCTTCTGCCCATTGTTGCAGACGCTGGAAAGATGGCAAGAAGCATCAGGCTCTTGCCATCTTTCGGAGCCATAGCCCTTTGGATATGGTGAGACCCTCCAAGACCAGGTTTGCCTACATATTCTTGGTCTTGGATAGGCTCTACAAGATAAGAGATTCACTATCATCAACAGTTGTGGATCCAAGGTGGCGACAGATGCATCATTCAGAGGATGAGCATACAAAATACTTGCAGAGGCGGATCCTGGATGATGATTTTTGGCAGCAAGTTCATAGCCTTTCAGTTGCACTTAAGCCCGTGTATGTCCTTCTCCGACTTACAGACATGGAGGGCTCAACTTTGGGGTTGGTCTTTCATTTGTTTATGCAAATGAAAGACCATGTTGCTCAGTGCTCCATGATGACTGCTCAACGGTAAGCAATAGTTCTAATTTCTTCCTCTTTCTTTGATTTTTATGACTTCTCGATTCTCGATTCTCATGACATGTCAGGACTGACATGTGTACACTATAACCTAAGACATGTATTTTCAATCTCTCATTTTCAGCCGAGGTGAGATCTTGGACATTGTAGACAAACGGTGGACATTCATGAGCCGTCCCATCCATGCGATGGCTGCCATGCTCCATCCTCTCTAGAGGTCGCCAGAGTTATGGAATAATACTGCTTTGAGCATGAAGCAGTCAGAGTATGTTGGAAGGATGTTCTCAGAGGAGGAGCAACTTCAGATTGATAGAGAGTTCACCACGTACATGAGTGGTATTGGTGCTTTATTTGCGAGACCTATGTTATTGAGGAAGGAAGCCATGAAATTCCCTTTGACATGGTGGCACTCTTATGGAAGGGTTGGTCTTCCAAACCTTTCACGCTTTGCTCTTCGTGTTCTATCTCAGGTAACTTGTAATTAATCTCTAAAGTACAGTCTTCGGAAGTGAAGCTTGATGTTTTAGCATTAAAAGATTTACAAATTTGCTCGCATTGCACTCATTTTTGCACAGGATTGCTCAGCTGGAGCATGTGAGCGGAACTGGAGCTCATACTCTCTTATACACACCAAGATTCGGAATCGCCTTAGTACTTCTCAATTAGAGAAGTTGGTGTACTGCAGAGCTAACATGAGGCTCGTGCGAAGCCACCATGCTTTGGGGTCACCGAAGCAGGTATAAATTGGAATTTGGACTCAAGAAGAACTAGACGTAGAAATTTTTTTCTAGTTCAATGAATATCCAATATGCAATTTGTGGCATGTTTAAACAGGTTGATCCAACACTACTCAAATTGGTAGATATACCCAGCCCGGAGCTTGTGGATCGGCAGATTAGAGATGAGCAAGATGAGATTTTGAGAGCTTTACATAGAGAGCTTGAGAGTGTGGATCGTTGTGTGACCCGCTCACGTGGATGATCTCTTAGCATTCCTCTACGCCAGGCAGCTCCAGATCCAGGCTCCGCGAGACGAGAGAGTATTCGCAGGGGAAAGCTTCCAGTTCGTCGCACCCAGCAGAGGCGTGCAAATGAGGCTGTCGAACTCATTCACACTCAAATTCCCGAGGCACATGACGAGGATGCACTGGAGCTTGTTGTTGGTGAGCCAGAGTTCGATGAAGAGGGCAATGGTATCAATGATGGAGGCATGCTCTCTTCAGAAGACTCATCATCTTCATCTGATGATGAGATTTGAGACTCTTGCGTCTAGAGTCTAGACAACTGTAGTGTTTCATTGTTTTGCTTTTTGCACTTGTGGACCAGGACATGTGCTGTAGACATGATATTTGTACTCTCTTTTATCATCTATGACTTTCATGGTTCTTGCTTATATCACTATGACTGTTGACATGAGGTTTTGTGTAATGGGCTTGGTAACTGATTTAAACTTTAAGTAATGAGGTTCAGTCTTTATTTTAAGTATTTTGGTTGCTATGTCTACAAAATATTCAGGTTTCTAGGACAGTTTACAAATGGTACGTATTGTTTACGTACCTTAAAATTTGTTCCGCACAGAAGTACGTTCCGTACGTACTGATAGCATGCCGTTCACTACGTACCTTTCCACCTTGGACTATCGTGACATTCTCGTGTCACTAATATCCTCAAATTATCTGAGTGAGTCTAGAACGCATATGTTGTCGTTCGTCTTGAGAATTCTATTCTCAATACGAAATCTATGTTTACTAGACAAAAAATTAGACGGGGCTGATTTCTCATCTGCTTGGCTAGCCTTATTCCATAACCATTGAACGTACAGATCCGTCTTTTGAGCTTCACTTATTCTATGAATGATCTCACTCTCGACTGTAATGCATTAGCAACAACATTCTCTTTTTCTTCTCAATACAAGATTTCCATGTGAAACTTTTGCATCAATTTGGTCCATCTTGCTCGACGGCCTCCTAAATCTGCAAGTTACAAAAATGTGTATCATGATCCGCGTATACCTTAAACTCAGCTCCATACAAGTAATGCCTGCACACCTAGAGTGCGGTATAATTGCACATAATTCAAGCTCATGTGTGGGTCACTTGTGTTGTGAACTACTGAGTTTCTTACTCTCAAAAGCCACTGGTCGGCCTTCTTGGCTCAACACAGTTCCTATGGCAATGCTACTAGCATCTGTCTCAACGACAAAAGGTAACGATGGATCCACGATCTTCAACGTAAGTACAGTTGCAACCGCTTGCTTTAATTTATCAAATCTTTGCTGTTCAATGTTGGTCTAGACATAAACAACGGTGACGTGCAACAAGTTAGTCAATGGCACTGTCACAGTGATATTTCAGAATAGAAAATAATAAACTTTCTATAAAAACCAGAAAGTCCTAAGAAAGATCTGAGCGCAGTAATGTCATGTGGAACGGGCCATGTGAAGATTACTCCTACTTTCTTCGGATCCATCTTTACGCCTAGCGCCGATACAATGTGTTCCAAATATTCAACTTCTCTTGACATAGGAAAGTCTTTTGTTTATTGACATACAATACATTTTCCCTGAGCACGCCAAAACTGTAAACAAATGTGGTTTGTGCTCCAATAAATATTCACTATAAATCAAAATATCGTGAATAAAATCCACCACAAATTCACCCATGAATGGCCTAAAGACATCATTCATTAACATCATAAATGTGGCTGGTGCATTAGTAAGTTCAAATGGCATTACAAGGTACTCATTATGACCAAAACGAGTACGAAAAGCAATCTTGGATACATCTTCGTCTTTAATACGAATCCGATGATATCCACTTTTTAAATCTATCTTACTTAAGACTTTAGCTCCACCTAGAGCGTCTATCAAATCATCGATCCTTGGCATTGGATATCGATGTTTTACAATAAGTTTATTTAAGGCTCTATAATCTATACACACATTTGATAAGAACCATCTTTCTTCTTAACTAGCAAGACTGTAGAAGTGAATGGTGAGAAATTGGAGCGAATGGGTGCTAGGTACTCCTCAATCACCTTGGACATCTCGTTCTCCTTGACCAAACTCAGTCGGGGCCCGGTACGGAGGTCTATTGACCGCACTTGCATCGGGCACAAGCTCTATTTGATGCTCTACATTTTTGCGTGGAGGCAAACAAGAGAGCAGGTTAGATTTGAAAACATCAAAAAATTCCGTCAAAATTTTATCTTGTAAAGATTTTGTGGCATTACAAGTTGGAGTTTCACTTTCATGCATGCCTACAACACTCGGAAGCTTTTGAACCCAACCTAAAAAGAGAGACAAGATATTTTAAGCATTTGTGTAGCAGTAATTAATGCATTCTTGGGTAGATCTGGCGCACCTTTAACGTGATGCATCCTCCCCTCATGCATGAATTGATAGACATGGGTTGCGAAGTCGATGAGAGGCTTCTTCTGTGCATGCTATTCTTTCCCTAGCACAACATCAAAGCATGCTAGCTCTTAACTCCTGCAAGAGTCTTTGTAGAGGAATGTACAATAGACATAGATGCCTTTCCCTTTTGCCCATTAGTGTACCTTGAAGCTTCATAAGTAGGTCGCATAAAATGAGATTTGAAATTTGACCCACTGCCTGATTTTGACCCTGTCAACTATCTTCATAAACTAAACCCATTTCTATAGCTTTGGATAAAGTTTGACACTTCTCACGGTGCACTAATGGTCGAAGTTTATCATTTAACCCCAAGGCAAATTTATGAACCTGTAAGAAATCTGGTAAAATTTGCATAATTTTCATAGCACCCCTCGATACTTGTTTGCATACTCTTGAACTGTAAGATTCTTTTGAGAGAGAAAAAACCAAGTATCAAGGGCTTTACTCTACTCATATGGTGCACAAAATTTTGAATAAACATATCCTTAAATTGCTCCCAAGTATTCGGAACTACCTTGTTCTTTTGAATTTTCCTCCATTAATGATGGGCCACATCCTGTAAATTATATGGAGCATGCTGGATTCTAATGTGCTCATTTGTAATATCACATAAAGTAAAGCATTGTTCCTACTTAGAAAGCCACTAATCTATTGCATCAGCCGTGCGAGAAGGTAAAGTGCCAGTGTACTTTGGTGGCTTCAAATCCTTTAGTGCAAGTTTTGGTTTAAATCCGCTTTCCGGTGTACCGTTGTGACTACCCAAGTGATGGGTATCCGAAGTTCGCTGAGGTGCTGTAGGTGTTAACATGGTGCAGATATCTTTCATAAATGAATTCATTTGCTCCCTCAAATCATGCATTTGTTGGCAAAGAGGGACATACTCCGGTGATTGTGGGATAGCGTGATCGGATTTCATTTCTAACTAATAATATGCAAGAAGCACCAAACGACAGAAAATAGAAAGAGAAGGATTACCCTGGTCGTAAGGATGTCAAAGCCGATGTAGTCTGAAGCCCATGTAGAGCTACAGCTTCGTGGAACGTATCACTAAGAGAAGACTTGCCAGAAATCATGCGGGTCGGCACATATATATAGGTGCTATATGCAATGGACCATCGGAAGGAGAGATTTTCTCGAGATGCACCGCGCATGAATTGCCTCTTAGAATCTTGGAGTAGAGAACTTAGGCTTCAAAAAAAAGCTTTTTGTAAAAGAAAACGTGGCCTTTTTTTTTTTCTCTTTTGAGAATTGACGGTGACCAGACGGCGGTGATGGCTTATGTGTGCAACAGAGTTGAGAGAGAGTAAGAGAAGAAGACCCGATTGGCTGTGTAAGAAAGCACCACACCTTGGTGCTTGTGGCTTAGCCATCACTCTCAGGCGATAGCTGGCAGCAAAACGACGTCAACGGTAGCAGCGACGACAGCAACGGATGGAAACGGCAACGTTGACGGAAACTTGGTGCCAACAGACGAAAACAGCAGATGCGGAGAGAGGGAATCTCAGCTGCTCGTGCGAGGGCCGAGGCAGCGGTGAGGGGGGGACTCCATCATTCTCCGGGTGGCACCACCAATCACTGGGAGAAGAGGAAGGTACTCCTTCCTAAGGCTTGGGAAACAAATTGTCATTGGGAAGCCCGAAATGCCAGCCAGAGGGTCGGACGCATGGATCGAAGCCGGGCTGCCACTGTGCAAAGAAGGCCTGCGTCGTACACAATGCAAGGGGACTCAACTGCAAGACTCGGTCTGATGCCGATGGCGAGTCGAACTCCACCAGGCAGTATCCGCGCCTAGAGGGTGAATATCGGTGATCTTTGCAGGTTCGCTAATGAGACTCGCCTGTAAAAGATCATTGAGCTGTCCGTACGTAGGGCGGCTACCAACTTTTGCAAATTAGGGTGGAGGCCTCAAGAGAGGCAATAGTCGTGGCGAGAATTTGAAGATCTGCTTTGGAGAAGGAAATGCAAGCAACGATGGCCTCGGTCGGGGATGATGGAGCGGCTACCATGGAGTCCTCCTGAGGGCGAAGACCAGAATGGGTCGAAGCTTGCCAAATAGAGAAAAAACCCCAAAGAGCCTGGAAGCACCAACCTGCATAGGAGGGAAGAAAAGGAGATAGGCAAAAAGGAGGACGGGAAAAAGAGGGGGGGGGGGTGGGGTGTTCTAAAAATGAGCGGGACAGGTTAGGGGCAAAGGAAAGCGGCAAAAGGGTGGCAGGAGGAGATGAAGGTGCCGAGGGAAGAGGGGGGAGCGGATAGGGCAGGGCGGAGGAAAGAGAAGCGAAAGAGGGGGGGGGGGGGCTGCTGTGTGACGGAAGGGAGAGGAGGGCGGGCTGAGGCGCAGAACAGGAGGGGGGGCGCAGGCGACGGGCAGGCAGGGGGGGAAGCTTAGAAGCTCTTCATGACTCTCGCTTGGGCAATCATTGAGGACCAAGGCTGGAATGGCTTCAATTTGAAGCAAGAGGCTTGTTGGGATATTCGGATCTTCACGTGTGTGTCTGTGTGTACAGCCTCTAAAAGGGCTAAAAGTGTGTATGCCCTCTTATCTGGATAAGATTAGTATGTGCTATGTGTCTTGTGCCCATTAGTACTTGTGATTTGTGTAAGTCATAAGATAAGGTCTTGCACCTACAAAAAGGGCAGCATGTACTTTCATTTTACATCAATCAAGCGTTATGTGAGATTGTGTCCAACACTCGTGCATCATAGTCTCTCTCTAGCATATCGTTCGTCTCTCTCTAGCTCTCTCTCCATGCTATGGAGTTTCAGGCCCCATAGTTGTTGCAGCCCAGGCTGTAGCCACCTTGCGCATCTCAGCCCGTCGTTGATGGAGGGCCTTCGAAGAGCCTTCTGTGCTTAGGAAGTTGTGAGCCACGCTTCTTCAGGCTGTCACCATCAGCAACTCATCATCGTCATCTTTGTTAGCCCTCTCCATCGATCACAAACTCAGCCACAATAGCAGTGAGCTTCGAAGCCACTTCAGTAAATGCAAGAGCAAAGAAAACAGGGCATATCTGCAATTATCAAGTTTCTATACCTGCATTACATTAGCATCAACACAATTGGGGCATTTTTAATTTTCAACAAAATCAGTAAAATTGGTAAAAATTGAAGCTCTTGCACTTTATAAAAATTGGGGATTTTCGGAAATGTGCTGAAAATTGTATGATTGAATACTCTACAAACCCTAAAAAATGGGGGTTTCTCTAAAAATATGAGAAATTAACCTAATTTAAGCTTGCAATAACCGAAAAAATTAAGGCTTTTGTAAAAATCAGCCCTCTGCATTGAGCTTGAAGTCCCTGCAACGACATAAATTTGGGTTTTTTTTTCCAAATCAGCCAAAATTCGGTAAATCATATCTACGTTCAGCAAACTGAAGTTCCCATAAGATCATGGACATGGCAGTAGCATGGAAGAGATGTCGGAAAAGGCGACATCGCCAGCATCAAGGGGGGATTAATCTCCTAAAATCATTTTCTTGTTTTTATGTATGTTGAGAGTGTTGGGGTAAAGGCATTATGCCCACCCTTATAGTGTGTACAAGCCCATAAGTTATAGTACATAGTACACTTAGTACTTTTAATGTACTAAGTGCACTATGTGTACTAGTGCAATATACATGTGTGATAGGGGAGTCACACACTCATTCCATGAGTTGACTTATCCCCACAACTCTCTCTCTCTCTCTCTCTCCCTTGTTTCTCTGTGTATGTCTCCCACATGAATAACTCTAACCCTAATTCATCTCTCCCATTCAACTGGTATCAGAGCCAGTCTGCAGCTCTCTGCATGTGTAGTTTACTTCCAACATGATGGTGGAGCTAGGCGCCTACAGCTGTCTGTGTTGAACGTAGGAAAGCGTAGCTCTCTCTCTCTCTCTGCAACTTACGCAGGCTGCAGCTGAATCAGGTCGACTAATTGTTGACATGGTAGAGCTACGTGTAGCAAACCACAGGCGAAGGCAGGCGGACACGTAGTCAGGCGCCTACAGCAACATGTGGCGAAGGGCGAAGGCATTATGCCCACCCTTATAGTGTGTACAAGCCCATAAGTTATAGTACATAGTACACTTAGTACTTTTAATGTACTAAGTGCACTATGTGTACTAGTGCAATATACATGTGTGATAGGGGAGTCACACACTCATTCCATGAGTTGACTTATCCCCACAACTCTCTCTCTCTCTCTCTCTCTCTCTCTCTCTCTCTCTCTCTCCCTTGTTTCTCTGTGTATGTCTCCCACATGAATAACTCTAACCCTAATTCATCTCTCCCATTCAACTGGTATCAGAGCTAGTCTGCAGCTCTCTGCATGTGTAGTTTACTTCCAACATGATGGTGGAGCTAGGCGCCTACAGCTGTTTGTGTTGAACGTAGGAAAGCGTAGCTCTCTCTCTCTGCAACTTACGCAGGCTGCAGCTGAATCAGGTCGACTAATTGTTGACGTGGTAGAGCTACGTGTAGCAAACCACAAGCGAAGGCAGGCGGACACGTAGTCAGGCGCCTACAGCAACCTGTGGCGAAGGGCGTGTAGAAGCGCTGGCCACCTAGGCGAGTGGCGCTCAGCAGCGAGCGAACACAGGTCGACTAGGTGTCAGCTCGAAGCTAGGCTGGGTGAGCACGTGGCGTTGAGGCGTTGGTCCAAAAAGTGCAGCAACGTGTGTAGCGAAAACACACGTATCGTAAGGCTATTAAGCGCACAGCAATCGGGCTATTGCAGGATTAGCGAAGGGATCTCTGTCTCTCTCATGGCTTGTTCGACGCCATCGCTGCTGCTCTTGCTCTTCGTTGCTCTTGCAGCGTTCTGCTTCAGCCCCTGCGTCTCCATTTATGAGGATCAGGTCGGGGTCTGGGACTGAGCAATTTGGCAGCGCAGAGGGCTGCCCAGCCATCCCTACCTGCACAGCAGCAGGCACATCAGCAAGAAGCGCCCCCCACCCTTTTCTGCAACAGCAAAAATCATCAACTCCTTTTCCTGCAACAAAAAGAAAAATCAGAAATTACAAGGTATTTGCCTCAATTTTTTTTTGGGATTTGCAATTGAGCAGGTACAATCATCAATTGAGCAGATACAGGTGCCAAATTGCTCAATTTTTGAGCAAAATTGGCAAAATTGGGTGACATTGGTCACAATCAGGATTAATTTGCAGGAAATTGGATGTTGAAATTTGGGGCTTTTGATGTAATTGTGCAATTAAGCACTCATACATGCTGTATGATGTGAGAAATCGCACATTCGGGCAAAATGGCAGCAAATTGCAGTGCAAATCAAGGGGCTTTTGTGCCGATTTGGTTGATTTGCATGCAGGCACTCGCAGTTGATGCTTTGGGCAATGTGTTGATGCCTGACAAGCACTCAATGTGCCTGTCAATCAAGGGGCTTTCATGTATTGGATGTATATGTGGCCAGGGGGGAGCATCGCGAAGACTCTTGATGCCTTCATGTGCGTCAATGTACCATGTATGATCAGCAATTGATCTTAAATCAAGGGGCTTTTCAAGATTTTATGCTTGTTAAGCTTGGCAAAGCAGGAGGCAAGACATTTATGCCTTGAATCCTCAGAAATCAGCTTGCAGTCAAGGGGCTTTTGCCCAATTTTTGTTCGGGACTATTTTATGCAGTGTTCGGGACTGTAAAAGTCTGATTTTCACTCATTTGGACAGCCAGGAGAGCATTTATTGCTACTGTACCTGTTGGTACAGATTTGGTACAGCTTTGTACAAGTTTTGGCATGGATGCACATTGATTTGAGTGACCAAAAGGTTCAATTTCAGCTGCTGTACTTGCCGGTACAGGTTTGGTACATCATTGGTGAGCACTTAGTACTCCTGTACAGTACTTTGGAAGGGCAACAGAGCACATTTAAGGTGCTGTCCTAAATCTGCAGCAACCAGATTTTGGTGATTTCATCACATACAGTGAGAGAAGAGTTGCATTTGTGCTTCCGCAGTGGGAGATAAAGCTTGGGAGAACAACTGTGAGCACTTTGTGTGCTTTTGGTGCAGTGTTTGCACATTTTTGCAGGGAGTCAGGCATTGACAGGTTGCATATTGCTATGGCAACCATAGGTGAGAGCTCTTCATTGCTTCACATCAAGAAGCTTGAAGGCTCACATAACTATGATATTTGGCAAACCCAATGCTATAATGTGTTGCTCCAGAAGAAGCAGCACAAGCCTATCAAAGAAAGGGGTGTAATGCCCGCTTCTCTTACTGCTGAAGAGTGGGAAGATATGGATGAGCTGGCAAGATCTACTATCATGTTGTTTGTGTCAGACTCTTTACTTTTCAGCATTCGTGAAGAGAAGACAGCTTGGGGAATGTGGCAGAGATTGCAGGACTTGTATGCCCAGCAAAGTGCCTCAAGCAAAGTGTATTGGTTGAAGAAACTCATAGGTCTTCAGATGAAGGAAGGGGCGTCTATGGCAGCCCATTTAAATGAGTTTAATGGTATTGTCAGCCAAGTTATAAATCAAAAGTTGGCAATGGACGATGAGTTCAAAGCCACCTTTCTTTTATGCACTTTGCCAGAGA
This sequence comes from Cibotium barometz, assembly GCF_041138505.1. NCBI lineage: Eukaryota > Viridiplantae > Streptophyta > Polypodiopsida > Cyatheales > Cibotiaceae > Cibotium > Cibotium barometz. Next base: position 56,419,073 of record NC_141059.1, read on the forward strand.
GTTGGGACACATTCAGGACAGCCACTAGCAATTCGAATGCTATGCTGTCATATGCAGACGTTGAGGGTGCTCTTCTTCAAGAAGAGATGAACAGGAAAAACAACTATGTTGGAAAGTCCAATGCAATGAATGCACGTGGGAGATCCCAGCAAAGGGGTAAAAGCCAAGAAAGGGGAAGGAGCAAGTCCCGCTCTAAAAAGGACTTGGAATGCCATTATTGTGGCAAGAAGGGACACATCAAAAAGCAATGCTACAAATGGAAAAATGATCAAAAGGAAAAGGGAAAAGGCAAAGACAAAGAGAAAGATGAAGCCAAAGATGTAAAGCCAAAGGGCAAAAGTGGAGTCAAGATTGAAGAAATCAATGTGTCACACGCAGGTGACAGTGAGGATGAGGTCCTATTTATGTCTTCACTTGATGCCCATTCACTTCTTACAGGTGGTCATGGTATGCACTCATGGATCATTGATTCAGGTGCCTCCTTTCATGTCACAGGTTGCAGAGACTTGTTTGTCAGGTATACTGCTGGCAATGAAGGAGTGGTTTATTTGGGTGATAACCATGCATGCAAGATTTTTGGCAGAGGTGATGTGAGGCTTGTGTTTTCAGATGGCTCACAGCTTATGCTCCATGATGTCAGGCATGTGCCTAAGATCAAGAAGAACCTGCTTTCTACTGGACAGCTTGATGATGCTGATTATGTTACCACATTTGGTCGTGGAAAGTGGAAGATTAGTAAGGGCTCACTGGTTGTTGCCAGAGGCTGTAAGGTGGACACTCTTTACTTTATGCATGCAGGTGTTTGTCACCATGCTAACGTAAATGCAACCGAGCTGCCGGAAATTTCTATGTGGCATAGCCGGTTGGGACACGTGAGTGTCAAGGGAATGGAGCAATTGTCTCGTTTGGGTTACTTGCCTTCTCTAAAGTTTTCAAGTTTTCAGTTTTGTGAGCATTGTATATATGGCAGGCAACTGCAGTGCCCCCACAAGAAAGCTCTTGGACAGAAAGATGCTCAGTTAGAGCTTGTGCATACAGATGTATGTGAGATGCCTCAGCTTTCTTTGGGAGGGGCAAAATACTTTGTGTCTTTTATAGATGATGCCACACGCAAGGTGTGGGTTTATCCTCTTCGTTTGAAGAGAGATACATTCTCAGTGTTTCAGAAGTTTGTTGCTCTTGTTGAGAATCAAACTGGCAAAACACTGAAGGCTTTGCGTTCCGACAATGGTGGAGAGTATATGTCCAAACAGTTTCAGGACTTTTGTGATGCTAAAGGCATCAAGAGGGAGCTCTCTACTCCTTATGATCCTCCACAAAACGGGACAGCAGAGAGGATGAACAGGACCATTGAGGAGAAGGTCCGTTCTATGTTGTCACATGCTGCATTACCTCATGGTTTTTGGGCTGAAGCTGTTATGACAGCCGTTCACCTTATAAACAGGTCACCTAACACGAGGCTTGGTGGGAAAGTGCCAGAAGAAGTATGGACAGGGAAGCCTCCGTCATACAAGCACTTGAGAGTGTTTGGTTGCATTGCGTACGTGCACATACGCAGGGAAATGCGCACCAAACTTGATCCTAAGTCTCACAAATGCATATTCCTAGGATATGGTGACAGAGGTGAAATGTGGTATAGACTTTGGGATCCCGTGAATAAAAAGATTATACGCAGCAATGATGTCATTTTTGATGAAACATGCATGTATAAGGAGCTTGCAAGGCAACAGGAGCCAGGCAGAGTCATCTTTGATGATGATGGACATCATGGACAACAACCAAGGGCTGTAAATCAGCCATTACAGCAGCAAAACCAGCCCTTAAATGGTGCTGAAAATGGTCCAAATGGACAGCCAGAGATGGCAGAAGATATCCCTATGGATATACCACAGTTAGAGGAGATACCGGGCATGATTTTTCAACCTTATGGCATGGAACAGGAGCCACCAATGGGTGATATGCAGGCTGGACAGCAACATGCAAATGATGGTCATTGGGTACGGAGGTCCACAAGACCCTCCAGAGCCCTTGACAGGTTTGTTCCAGGGGTTGACTACTTGATGCTCACTGACTGTGGGGAGCCCTCATGTTATAAGGAGGCTTTACAGAGGGCAGACAAGGCTCTTTGGGAGCGTGCCATGAAGTCAGAGATGGATTCTCTGCACAAAAATGGAACATGGAAGTTGGTGCATTTACCTGCAGGCAAGAAGGTTTTGCCATGCAAGTGGGTTTACAGGCTCAAAGTTGCACCAGATGCAAAGCCAAGATACAAAGCCAGGTTAGTGGCTAAGGGCTTCAAGCAGGAATATGGTGTGGACTTTGAGGAGATCTTCTCTCCAGTGGTCAAAATGACCACACTTAGAGTTGTGTTAGCTTTGGTTGCACATGATGATCTGGACTTGATTCAGATGGATGTGAAGACTGCTTTTCTTCACGGTAATCTCCATGAGGAGATATATATGCAACAGCCAGAGGGTTATGCAGTAAGTTGAAAGGAAAAGCTTGTATGCAAGCTGAAAAAGAGTCTTTATGGGCTCAAACAGGCACCAAGGGAATGGTATCATAAATTTGATACATTCATGAAATCACAGCATTTCAGGAGAAGTGACATAGATCACTGCTTGTACACCAAGAAAGCTTTGGATGGCAGTCTATTGATCCTCATCTTGTATGTTGATGATATGTTGATTGCCGGGAAATCTCGTAAAGAGATGGATGCCTTGAAGAAGAGGCTGCATGAAACCTTTGATATGAAGGATTTGGGTGATGCAAATCACATTTTGGGTATGCGGATACTTCGGGACAGAAATCAGCATGTGTTGTATTTGTCTCAGAAGGAATACATTGGCAAAGTTTTGTAGAGGTTCAATATGGACGGGGGGAAGAAGACTAGTACTCCTTTGCCTCCATATGTGAAACTCAGTGCTATGGACAGCCCACAGTCAGATAGTGGCAGGGCTGATATGGCCAAGATTCCGTATGCTTCAGCTTGTGGCAGTCTCATGTATGCCATGGTTGCTACTAGGCCGGACATTGCATTTGCAGTGGGAGTGGTTTCTAGATACATGGCCAACCCTGGCAAGAAGCATTGGGAAGCAGTGAAAGGTGTCATGAGATACCTGAAGGGCACACAGGATATGTGCATTTGCTTTGGCAAACAGGATGCATTAATGCATGGTTACATGGATTCGGATTATGCCGGTCATCTAGATAACCGGAAGTCTACTACCGGTTATGTGTTTACATTCACAGGAGGTGCTGTGTCATGGATATCCAGGATGCAGAAGTGCACTGCCTTATCTACTACAGAGGCCGAGTATATTGTAGCCACAGAGGCTTGCAAGGAGGCATTATGGCTATCTCGGTTAGTGGTTGATTTGGGTTATACAGGGGATGTTCCATTGTTGCATTGTGACAGTCAGAGTGCCATCCAGTTGGCAAAGAACCCTGTCTTTCATGCAAAGACGAAGCATGTGGATGTGAAGTATCACTTCATCAGAGAGGTGATAGAGAACAAGCAAATTCAGCTTGTTAAGATTCATACGGATGACAACCCGGCTGATCTGTTGACAAAGAGTTTGCCTTCGGAGCGGTTTGCTCATTGCAGACACTTGATGGGCATTGGATGAGGCCAGTTTCAGCCTTGATATGGCCTTGTATATTATCATGTACATGCTGATTTTTCTTTTCCTTTACTTAAGGGCACTTTGCCTTTAAGTGGGAGGTTGTTGGGGTAAAGGCATTATGCCCACCCTTATAGTGTGTACAAGCCCATAAGTTATAGTACATAGTACACTTAGTACTTTTAATGTACTAAGTGCACTATGTGTACTAGTGCAATATACATGTGTGATAGGGGAGTCACACACTCATTCCATGAGTTGACTTATCCCCACAACTCTCTCTCTCTCTCTCTCTCTCTCTCCCTTGTTTCTCTGTGTATGTCTCCCACATGAATAACTCTAACCCTAATTCATCTCTCCCATTCAGAGAGTCATGGGTCCTCTACTTGGGATGTCCCCCGAAATTGATTTGTAATAAATGTTTGTCATGTGTGTCATTGTTTGTCTGTGTTTTTGTAGCGCCTTATTTTATAAAACTTAAAAGGCTTCATATCTTTGGTTTTTTTGAGTTAGGAGCTAGGGGGGTGATTGAAGTACTAGCTTTGCTACCTCAGTTGCAATATGTGGTTGGAAGACTATCATGACAAGGGAGGTGTGCATGATGAGTCGGTTCTGACACACCTTGTGATGGGGTTAGAAGGTAGTATCTTTCTTTTGCGTTCGGGGTCCGAAGGGGGGTTTGTTGGGATATTCGGAGCTTCACGCGTGTCCGTGTGCACTCTCTAAAAGGGCTAAAAGTGTGTATGTCCACCTTGTTCATGTATGAGTGTGTGAAGACTTGCTTAGGTGTGAACGCTCTTTTATCTGGATAAGTATGTGCTATGTGTCATGTGCCCATTAGTACTTGTGATTTGTGTGAGTCATAAGATAAGGTCTTGCACCTACAAAAAGGGCATGTGCTTTATGTGAGATTGTGCGGAACACTCGTGCATCGTAGTCTCTCTCTAATATATCGTCTCTCTCTCTCTCTCTCTCTCTCTCTCTCTCTCTCCACACGATGGAGTTTTAGTCCCCATAGCTATTGCAGCCATTGCCTAACTCTAGGAACTCTTGATCCTACAAGGCTCAAATTGGAAAAGCTCCGAGTTTTAAATATTGCTAAACCCTTAATTTGATGCAGAGGGTCCAATTTTTTAAAAGTACCTAAAATGTGTGGATGGAGAAGCTCTAACTTAATGGATATTTTCTACATTTCTTAAAAGCCCTTATTTTTGTTGAAAAAGCTTTGTAGATAAAGGTGGTTGTTGTGGACCCTGACGATAGCGAGGGCGGCTGACCGATGACTTGTTGAGGCTAGGCACGTTGGTTGCAGCTCTAGGTCACTGCCGGTGGATTTTAGGTTAGAATATGTTGCAGACCGAGGTGAGAGGCGATGTAAGATGTCCGGCAGCAGATGGAAGGCAGATGACATGGCTGCAGATGGCAACGAGTGTTGTTGTGCGTATGGCGTAAGGGGTGCATACATTTTCAGCAATAATCAACTGTTTCTAGCCTGCTACAATTTGTGCTTTGGGCCTACAACGTGTGTTTGCCCTTTCTTTCATGGTATCCGAGCCAAACACTGATCTACAAGTAAGGAATTGCTGCGTTTTTCTGATTGAAGCAGAGGCTTCATCAATTTGTTGCAATTTTTGCATCTATACTGTTGGATTGCTGTGTTTTTGCTGTTGGAGGATGAAGCTCTCTTCTAGGTGCTGAGGACAAAACCCTGAGAGATTTACTTTCTGTATTTCTCTTTTTCCACCCTCCCTTCCTTTTTTTTCTTTCTCTCCTCTTGCTGTGCACAGCTTGAGACGAGGCTATTTGCTGTTTTTTTGCTGTTGGAGGATGAAGCTCTCTTCTAGGTGCTGAGGACAAAACCTTGACAGATTTACTTTCTGTATTTCTTTTTTTCCACCCTCCCTTCCTTTTTTTTTCCTTTCTCTCCTCTTGCTGTGCACAGCTTGAGAGGAGGCTATTTGCTGTTTTTTTTTACAGCCCTCTTGCTACAGGGAAGGTTTCTTGTTAGAGGACATGGCCTCAGAAGATTTCTCTACTGCTGCTCGTTCTCCCGTTGATACTCCAGCTCCTTCATTGCTTGGATCCCTGCTCTCGCTCCCTAGGTGGTTTCTCTTCCCTAGGTGGATCCTTGCTCCCGCTCCCCAAGTCTTGCTCCCACCCCAACCCATATATCATCCTACAATCCTCCCCAAGTTAGTGACTCCATGAAGCTTACAGCAACCAACTATCATACATGGTCTTTCTACACTCAGTTCTTGCTAGAAGGAGCCGGTGTGTGGATGGCTATCTCCACACTTCACCTTGTGGACCTTGCTTTGAGAAGCATATTGGATGCTTGGGCTCGTCTTATCATCATCCATTGCATGACTCCATCTATACAGGCACAGTTTGTCTCTACGTGGAGTAATGCTCATCAGATGTGGATGGAGATCCAGAGGAGGTATGGACTGTGAAGATAGCCAAATTGGAGTTAGATTTGGAGAAGCTTACAATCAATCAGTCAGATAACTTGATTGAGAGGATTGGAGAGTTCAACTGTATCAAGCTGCAGCTTGAGGAGGATGGGAGCACAACAATCCCATCCATAAACTTCTTGGTAGGTTGCCTGCTACCTTTGATTCTTTTAAGGATAATATTTATTTCCGTGATCCTCTCCCCCCTCTGGAAGAAGTCGTGAGTTATCTCCACGACAAGGCAAGTCGGAGTCTGCTTTTGTTGCCTTTGACAAGGGAAAAGGCGGAAAAGGGACCTTCGATAACAGCAACAATAACAAAAACAAAGGCAAAGGCAAGGGTAAACATGATTCAAAGGAGTCCAAGGACAAAAGTAATGAATGTGATTACTGTGGTGGCAGGACAGGTCATATTGAGGCTCGTTGCTTTGCTCATCGTGATGACTCTTGAGCAGCCAAAGTTAAGTATAAAGCCCAGGATGCTTCCAAGGCATCTGACAAGGACCACCAAAGCCAAGGGCAAGCACAAAGTTTTAGAAGAGGTATCTGCCAAAGTTGCATACATGGCATACTTGGTTGATTCTTTCTATCTGACCATCAAATTGCAATGATATATCATACTCATACTCAGAGTAGTGTCCAACTTTTTGAAGACTTCCCTCCAAAAATGACTATCGAACTTCCTATCTTTATCGGAAACTATATCTAGGCAAGCCATATAGCTTGTAGAGATGCCCGATAAACAACCTAGCTAACTCAAGAGTTTTCACCTCCTTCTTAATAGGTGTAAACTTGACCATCTTGGTCAATCTCGCAACCACTACCTAAACTAAATCATTCTCTCGATTCATTCTAGGTAGACTTGTGATGAAATCCATGGAAATACTTTCCCATTTCCCTTTGGTAATATCCAATGGTTGATGCAAACCTCCAACCTTGAGGCGCTCATGTTTATTGACCTGACACTTCTTGCATTTCAACACCAAGTCCTAGACATCCTTAAACAAACTAGGCCAATAAAACTATTTTTTAACTAGTGCATACATCTTCTGTATCTCGGGATCACATTGACTCACTTATTCATCAGCTTTTCTTCCCCTTGATAGCTTTGGTTTTTGAGCCAGATACTTCTTTGTGGTATTCACGCTTCGGTCATGTTCCCATTGCTGCCTTGCAGAAGTGCCAGTTTCAAGACTTGGATCGCGATGGTGGAAAATCAGTTTGAGGGTACAATTTTTTTTCTCCGTATTGATAATGGTGGCGAGTTTATAGGGGTTACTCCGGAGGAGGCTTTTACAAGACACAAGTCTTCTATTTCTCATCTACGTGTTTTCGGTTGTGTTGCTTATGTGCATGTCCAAGATCAGAAGAGTACCACACTCACACCAAAGTCAAAGAGGATGATCTTCACAGGCTACAGTCTGAGATCCAAAGGGCACCGCTTTTAGGATCCGGAGGTTCATGACATCCTTGGGATTCTTGGTTTGCTGAGAGCTTGTTTGGCATCGACTCATCTCCCCCTATGCATCTACAGATTTTTTGGATGATCCATTCTCGGCGGATGTTAGTGATCTTGTACCTCTTTCACATCCTCCTCCTCCTCCTCATCCTGCTGCTGCTGGTGCTGCTGGTGCAACTCGGATGCCAACTGCTACTTTACAACCACAACAACCACAACAACCACAAGTTCTTGTTGCACCAGCTTCTGCAGCTCTCAGTTCCTCTACGAGTCCTGCTTTGACTCCTGGATTACCCCCACCGGTGCTTACTTCACCACATCTCCCAATAGCATCGGATGAGTCCTCTACTGTAGTTGGATCTTCATCTTCATCTTCTTCACACTTTGAGAGGACGGGCTGGCCTACCTCAGTGGGTTCAGCAACTCTTTAGAGATTCTGGTCTCACTGATGCACAACTCCCTAACCAGATCTCTACCACCACCCTTGGACCTCGTCGTTCATCTCGGGCTTCCACATCTCATCACATAGTGAATTATGCTCTCGTGAGTTCTCTGATGAGCCTAAGAGTCCAGAGGAGACTCTTTCACTGCCGCAGTGGCGGCAAGCCATGGAAGCAACGATGTCCTCTAGTGAGAGCAATCACACTTGGTCTTTGGTGTCACGGACTTTACATGGTGTGAGACCCTTCATTCATGCGGCAAAAAAAATAAAATAAAATTTGAATTTACATAAGTTGCCCGAAGATTCTTCTGTAGTGCCTTGGATTGGTGGATACTCGGCTGACGTACGGTCTTCCTTGTCCTTGCATTGGGCATTCATATTGCTTGTTTCCTTAGGCATTGCACAACATTCTTCAAAGAACAATATAAGCAAATACTCCTGCTTGTAGGGAGGCCCTTCAGTGGGTATTTGGGAACCAATAAGGTATCGTCTACTTCACTCTCCCATTCTCTTCTCTCTCTCTACTCTGTGAATTGGAAGCTAAAGATTCTCACCACATAAAGGTATAAAGGCCCTGTTGTGCGTTACCACGATCAACCTCAGTGCAACAACTATTCCCTCTTCTTTTGAGCATTTGAAAGAAGTTGCTATATCGGGATGTGGTGGCGAACCAGGTTCTTCTCGCCACCATGTGGTACAACACCTCCTGTTGGGCTTTCTCCCGAGCTTGTAGTGGTCAGGTTCAGCAGTTGATCCATAAATGTTTGTGGGTTGGCAGCGATGGGAGGCCTACCCCTCACCCTGCCAGTAGAGTCCATGCGGAGCATCTAGCTCGATATCATTCATACCCTCCGTGGTCCCTGGGGGAAGCTTCAGGGTGGCTTAGACCGCATGCAAAAGCGGTGGGAGGCCTTCGTGAGGAGCTGGCATCATGGTCCCTTTCTTACTGACAGCGGGGTGGCGAGCCCACTTGGCACTATAGACGTCGTGTGACTGGTATGAAATGGATTTTCAAAGTCAAGTTTCATGCAGATGGTACTTTGGATAAGTACAAAGCCCGCCTTGTTGCTTGAGGATATGCTCAAAAGGCAAGTGAAGACTTTGATGAGACATTTGCTCCAGAGCCAGGTATACCACCATCAGGATTGTTTTGGCTTTGGCTGCTGCACACTTCAGATGGCTCGTGTTCTAGATGGATGTTAAATCCGCTTTTCTGAATGGAGATTTAGAGGAGGAAGTTTATGTTGAGCAGCCTCCTGGTTTTGTGATTCAGGGATAGGACACCCATGTGTATCTTCTGTAGAAGGCTCTTTATGGTCTCAAATAGGCACCCCGTGCCTGGTTTCAGAAGATTGATGCCTTCTTGTTATCTCTTGGCTTTGAGAGGGCATATGCGGACAACAATCTCTTTGTGCTTCTTTGTGATGGGGATATTTGTCATTGTTTTGTATGTTGATGACCTCATTCTTTTTGGTTCGAATATTGAGTTGGTCACACAGGTTCAATCCAAGCTTTTAGCGACATTTGAGATGACTGATCTTGGCCTTCTTCATTATTTTCTTGGACTGGAGGTTTGGCAGAAAGATGAGTGTATCTTCATTTCTCAACAGAAGTATGTGAAGAAGCTACTCTCACTTTATGGGTTGTCAGACTCAGTGTTGCCAGGCATTTCTGAAACGGTAGGTATGAAATGGGTTTCATACGTTTCATAAAAGGTAAGAAATGGGTACAAAAAGGTTTCATACAAAATAGAAAAAGCATGTATATTTTTAACTTGAAATGTACAAAAGAAAAAACTGTTGACATAACTTATAAGAGACCACATTGAATTCATTTCAATAAAAACAAAATACTATATACAAACCGAGTTTTGGAGGGCTCTAGAAGCTCAAGATCACTATTGGCCCTGTACATGCTCAAAACTTTTGGCCTCTTTGTGACAAAGTTCACCATGCTAGATGCAGCTGAAAATACATGGCTTACCCAATCAAGCTTCCCCACATTCTCAATCATCAAGTCAAGGCTGTGTGTTGCACAAGGTGTCCACACAATCTTGGGGAACTCCTCCTCTAACATCCTGCTCATGGATACACAATTGGACCCATTGTCCATGATCACCTGCACAATGTTATTGGGGCCAATTTCATTGATTGCCTGGCGCATGTGGGACATAATGAACTCCCGTGTAACCAGTGTCCCTGGCACCAATGCATCTATGGCACGAATGAACATTGTGCCTTTGCAGGAGGACACAAGAATGTTGTACACATTTCTCTTCCGCACATCTGTCCATCCATCGCAAAGCAAAGTACAACCATACTTTGCCCAAGTAGCCTTGAGAGGCTCCATCTCATCTCCATAGCTAGTTGCTTCTTGCGAAGCTCAGTAGTGCGCAATGTTTTATAGGAGGGGCCATCGCACTCACACCCAATGCGAGAGATAGCTCTCATTGCCTGCTCTCATTGCTTTCTTCCATCGAGGAGTCCTGAGAATGTGGAAGGATAATCCACATTGAATAAACAACTTCATCAACTCCCTCGTTGCCTCTTTCATGGCAACCTTCTGCATCCCTGCTTGCACATGTCCTTTCTTGAACACTGGAAGATTGGTTCGTTTGGCTCGAGGTGCCGAGCTAGAACCACCTGCAACACCACCACTGGTATCTTCCTCTCTGATAGTTTGAGAGAGGAAGAACTCTACTGCCACCTTGTCTGGGATGTTGATGAAGACCTCATTGACTTTGACATTGTGGATGTCCCTCCACAAGTAACTGAGATTGGCCGATACGATGGCACGAGCATGGATGATGTCTCTGCAATCATCCACATCCAAAGAAGTGCTACAGAAGCTTCTTCTGAGTATGATATCTCAGATGCAGAATTTGAGAGGTTGCAGGAGGAGCTCTTTGGACCTCGACCACGCATTAACCTCTCGGAACCTATACTCGGTGATAGAGCGATCCCTAGGGCAGACCTAGATGCATCGGACGACGGGAAACAGAATGATGAGGATGAGAAGGTACGTAATTTTTTTTTAAAATCTTCCTGAAAATTTTGGTGCGGGGCTTGGGGACCCCACACATGTAATCTGGGATGCATCAGAGCCCTCCCAAGCATGCCAGCCGAAGGCTGGCGAGGATGGCCCTGAATCTGCAATGTACATGTGTGGGGTCCCCAGGCCCCTGAGGTCCCGCATAGACAATTTCATCTCGTTTGAAAATATTTTTTTTCATGCACTCGTATTTTGGAATAATTTTTGATATTTTATTTTTGCATGCAAATATTTTCTTCAGGAAATTGTCTAGTTCTCTTGGAGACACTTTGACGTGCTTCAGGCTCTCCCAGATTGGGGATATCCCAATGCCAAAACCCTTTGTTTGTGACAAATGTGCCTTTAGCCTGGTGACACTGCCATGGTGCTTATCTGCACAAAAGTTGCATTTCCACTTTCCGGAGCTCGGGCCACCATATCTAGACTCGAAGGTGACATTGTTCCAAAGAGAATCACCTGTTCGAGGCATCCTACAAGGCTTGGATAAATGCAGATTGTTGGCCCTGCAAGTGCGACACACAACATAAAGTAATCTCATTTTATGATTCATGAATTTAACTGTCATCTTGGCCAACAATAGAGCAAGGGGAAGAGAAGGTAGGTAGCCTTAGGCCTCAATAGAGCAAGGGGAGGAAGATATGCCATAAATATTGATGGAAGAGAACAAAACGTGATGCTTTGTGAGTTGTACAGAGAAAACCAACGTAAAGCAAAACATGACATTACCTCTTTAGAAGACCTCCACAAGGCCCAAGGACACCAAGGAGCAGGCGAGCTGACAGAGGCGTTCATTCGATGGCAAGTTGGTACACAAAACGGCGAAAAAGTACAAGCAGCCGCCACTAGGAAACGCGCACGGAAAAGGTACGAAACGATGTGATGTGACGGGCTATAGGGTATTAAAATATTCACGATGAATAAAAAACGCGTTCCGCAGAAGACGAAACGTTTCGTACGTTTCAAACACGAAACATTTCAAACTTGTACGAAACGCGTTTCTATGCAACATTGGTCAGACTATACATGCCATGCATTGCCGTATGCAGGACAGAGGAATTCTTGCCACTACATAGGCTTTGGAGAAGTACCTTTGCTGGCCAAGCATGCGCAAAGACAGATGTTTATGTGTGCAAATATATAGTTTGCTAGAAAGTGAAGTTTTATGGGAATAAGGCATCTGTTCCCTTGCCTATTCCGGATCAGCCATGGGACTTCCATCGCCATGGATTTTATCATGGATTTGCCTAAAACGTAGCAGAGAAATGATGCCATTTGGACCATCATTGATAGGTTTAGCAAGCAGACTCATTTCATTTCTGTGCGAAAGAATACTAAGCCTGAGCACGTGGTCAGAATATTCTTGACCAAGATTTTCAAGCATCATGGTATGGCTAAGACTATTGTGGTAGATCGTGATCTGAGAACCACAAGTTTGTTTTGACAATCACAAAGCTGAAATTTTCATTAGATTATCATCCTCAAAGGGATGGGCAGAGTGAAATTGCAAATTCAGCTGTACTCAAATGCTATGTTGCTAAATGGAAATCAGATTGGTAGCTGTATTTTTGTTCCTTGTGTAGTCTGCTTATAACAATACAGTGCACACGTCCACTGGAAAAGCACCCTTTGAGATTGTTTATGGTAGGATGGTGCTTCCACCTATCCTTCGCATGGAGGATGAAATCTTTGAGATGGGGGTACCCACAGAGCTCATATGGGGGATTATGGCTTTATATAGATCAGTTGCAGGACAGGTACGCACCCCAGAGGGGGTCTCTACTTTGGTTCACTCCACTATAGGAGTGAAGCAAGGTTGCCCGTTATCTCCTTCACTGTTTGGTATGTATGTGGATGAGGCTTTTGACTACATTGAGAGATTGGGGGACAGAGGAGCCCAGCTAGCAGGTACATGGATCCCACTATTGTTATATGCTGATGATATTGTGTTGATCTCTGACTCCCCTGAGGGTATGCAGCGTCATCTGGATGCTTTACATGAGTTTGCACATGATAGTGGATTGTCTGTCAACCTTGGCAAAACCAAGGTTATGGTGTTTAACACCACGCCACAGTGGGTTAGGCGATCAGCTTCCACATTTACATATGGGCAAGAGATTGTGGAGTATACAGATGCATATACATATCTTGGGGTAGTATTCAGTGGGCCAGTGTTTTCGATGAGGAGAGCAGCGGAGACTAGATTGACTAGAGCACATGCAGCCCTGGGTGGTTTGGAGAGGATGTGTTCGCAGGTTCAGTTTCAGGAACCTCGAACGAAACTTTGGCTTTTTGACACTCTAGTGACATCAGCTATGCTTTATGGAGTGCAGATATGGGGACCTTCAGTGGGCCATCACAGCGCAGGCGGGTGGAGAGGTATGGAGAGGCCTTTGGTATCTATGATTGCTAGGATTATTAGAGCCAAGGCCGTGGTACCTCATGAGATTATTCGAGCAGAGCTGGCGGCTGCCCCTCTGGTGATTGAGGCTCTTACGAGATCAGTCTCCTACATACATGGCTTGTGGGATCTCCCCCGAGACAGATATGCACGCCTCGCCCTGGAGTCCTCCCGACAGTTAGCTTTACAGGGAGACGGCTTGTTGGTATGGACAGATGACATCTTGGTTCCAGGCACATGGTTTTAGCATGGACAGATTGCCTCCCTTCCAGTATTCTCTGGAGGCACCCTCTCTCACTCTCACACGGACAGAGATTACCAGACTCATCCGTCAGGATTTAGTTCAGCTGGACATTAGGAGGACATGGATACAGCCGACTGAGGAGCTGGGCACGAAGATGGCTTTCTACAGAGAGCATTTTCTTCAGCTCACAGCAGATGGTTTTGTGATCAGACCCAGTTACATGGATGTACACTTGTCTCATGCAGTACGATGCGCTATTGGTCAGATTCGCACATCCTCACAGTATGCCATGGGGAGCCAGAGACAGAGCTGCATTATATATGCCATTGTACTGCATACTATGAGATACGTGGTCGTTTCCACTGTTTATTCAGAGAGGGTTTTGGACCACTTTCCAGAGTCATGGGGTACCAGGACCAGAGGTGTTTGGGATTGTTCTTGTTGGAGCTGCGGAGACATAGAGATAGCCTGCTTAGGCGCACAGAGAGCCAGACTCAGAGGCACATTACAGATTTCTTTAGTCCAGCCATCACTGCGCCAGATGGACCACAGCAGCAGCAGGACATGGATACCGCCCACACCAGGGGTACACTGATTGATCGTGCGACTGAGCTTGGGTGGTTCAGACGCCCACGACTACGGAGGAGGGCATCCCAGCATAGTCGGAGGTTGCAGCGGCAGATTCGGATTATTCTTGCGAGGCATGCCGGACACCCAGTCAGGGTGTTGACCACAGAGGATATTGAGGAGATCCGCCAGTGTCCGATGCGGCACATATTATGAGATGGAGGCACCTCCATAGTGTACCCCTCCGTCCCACATGATATTGTATCCCCTCACTATATTCCACTCACCTCCATAGCGTACCCTCCCCTCACTATATTCCAGTTCCAGTTTCATTTTCTAGGTGCCAGTAGTATCATCTTTATTTTTCACTTTATTTTTCATTTTCTGGGTTTTTTTATCCAGACATTGTATCAGATCCACCATGATGTAACTTTTGGTCTCATAGGTCATTATGGCCTTTTGAAGACGTTAATATAACATTTCATTTCATTTCATCTCTCTCTCTCTCTCTCTCTCTCTCTCTCTCTCTCTCTAGTAGACGTTAATACAGCTTTCTTTCTTTCTTTCTTTCTCTCTCATTTTGTATCTTCTTAATTATTAATACAACGCCTTCACTCTTTGATTGGCGTATTTTGTTAATATGACTCAAAAGCTTACCATTTTATGTAAATTTGTGCTCATTTTGATGTACTTCCAAAGTAGAATAAGTGTAGAGTAGAAAAACCTAAAAAAAAAGTATTTTGTGAGTGCCGTTCCCTCCCCCGTCCCCGTTCCCTACTTATGGCCCTCCCCCGTCCCGTCCCCGTCCCCGTTCCCCGTTACCGTCCCCCGTTCCTTGTGACTATCCTTTACATTCCTAAGTAAGATTTACCTTTTTAGGAATATTTGTTGTATGCCATGATCCCATTGTGAGCCCCAATCTAGGACATATCAGGCATGAGCTACGTAGGTCAGTCTCCATAGCCATAGAGAGTCTACATGTGTCAGTCCTCTTACCCACTTGGAGAATTCATTAGATATGGCATGTAGAAGTCAAATCCATAGCATAGGTGACGGGGGCCGAGTTTTGAGCTGACCAGATCAGTCCGTCAGGGATGCTCTCTCGCTCTGTTCCTTTTTCTTTTCTTTGCAGAGGCTATGAGCATGTATCTGACAGCAGAGGAGGTTGGCTTGAGATGACTCCAGCAGCTTCCAGTCCGGGGTGAGGTTTGCTAATGACACGGGATTGTTTTTGCATGGCAAGGAGGCCAATCTACAGAGGGTATAGCAGTCTCTATAGGTTTTTGGTGTGGCTTCAGGAGCATTGATCAATTGGCGCAAGACAGTGGCTTTTTGGATCAGTAGCGCTCCCGCTCCGGCATGAAGCCCAGACCCGGGTTTTAGATGGATTCCTCCTGGCACAATAGTGCGGTATCTGGGATGCCAGATTGGACTTGATTTGGCACCTGAGCAGTAGATCGCCCCGCTTTTTCTGAGCATTCGGAAGAAGCTTTTATATTGGAGTACAACTCGGCTTTCCTTGGCTGGGAAGGTGGTGGTGACAAATCAGGTGCTTTTAGCGACTATGTGGTATATCATGTCTTGCTGGATTTTCTCGAGCTCTTGCATCAGCCAGGTACAGAGGCTGATCAGGAACTTTCTTTGGTCAGGGGGGGATGGTCAGCCGGCCCGAGCAAAGGTTGCTTGGCCAATTATTACTCTTCCGCTGGCCCAGGGGGGCTTGGGCATTATAGATCCAGCTGATCAGAGTAGAGCCTTGTTGGGGAAGCTTATTGTTCGGGGGCTGCTTCCAGGTGCTGAGCCTTGGAAAGAGCTTCTTTTTCAGCGGCTGTAGGCTAGAGCTCCCCCAACAGGGGGCACTTGGGCACCAGAGATACGGTGGATCTTCATAGAGATGAGGAGGATAGTACTTAGTAGAGGATGGGAGGACAGATTTGCCTTGAGCATCTTGCGAGCTTGGGAGTTGGTGAGACCGAGGCTTTCTCAAAGACCTCCCACTTGTGATGAGGAGCGGGCCAGACAGCCGCTTATATGGAGCCCCGCAGTACGCACAGAGCAGGGTCATATGCTAGGTTCTCGGCCTCGTCTAGCCTGGGGACCATTGGTGGCAAGCCCAGCACGCAGTTTTGGAGATTGGCAGGCCTTTTGCAGTCTCCCGGAGGAGATCCAGGCGGAGAGGCTGAGTCACTTCAGAGGGGGGCTGATTATGAGGGATGACATTCAGGAGGCACTCACCGAGGAGTGGTTCACGCCTTTCGAGCCAGCGGCCCCATGGTGGACGAGAGCCTTTACACAGTTGGAGATCCTGATTGCTGTCAGAGCTTGCACTGAGGATGGTAGATGCCTCTACTATGAGATACAGGATGAGGGTAGACTTCAGAGAGTGGAGGCGGAGTCGCCTTTGGTTGCAGAGTGCATCTTTCAGAGGATACGGGTAGTGGCCGCCGCTTCTCGGAAGTGGCATATTGGTCTAGACCCTGCAGATGTGGACTCTGATTGGCGCATATGGGCATATGCTGTGCGTCCCTTGGCCCGGCTCCAGTGGGACCCTGGTGAGTACAAGTGGCATGATCCTTATGCGTCCCCCAAGGCCTCAGAGATCACCTTTTTCCAATACACTGTTCAGTTGGGGAGGCATACTTTGACTACGAGGAGGATGATCTCTCTTGCTGCATCGGAGCATTGGCGGCTACAGGGACTCTCACAGGAGTTCCTGGAGGAATTTTGGACCAGGCTCTGGGCTAGCAGACAGGCACGCATGATCTCGGCTTTCCAGTGGTTGGTTGCCCACAGGGGCTCTGCAGTTGGCACCTGGCTTGTCTACAGTGGCCTTCCGCCGGCTTGCGTCCGATGCGGCCACCCATTGGAGACACAGCGACATTGCCTATGGGATTGTCCACAGGCGCAACAGATTTGGCTGAGGATTCTGCGCATTTTGGTCCCCCTCTCCAGAGGGAATGTATACGTGGGGAGCCGCTGCTTGGTCGACTTCATCAGGGCTAGCTATGGGATACGAGACGGAGCAGGCCAGCCAGGCCATCAGGTTCATTGGGAGCCAGCCTCGCCTTGTTCCTTCACCGGATTTCTCGACAGCCGGTTGGACACAGGAGAGGGATTTACGATGGGAGCTCCTCAGCAGCCTCACCATATGGTTCACGTGGAGAGCCCGTTGTTTCAGGGCTTTTGAGGGGAGACTGGAGCCACCAGCAGAGACTGTTCGGGCTATCTGGCAGGAGTTGATTCACACCCTGCGAGGACAGTATGACCGCATCCGGGGCGACTCGGATCGAGCGATCGTGCGATGCCAGACTTTCCACACCACTGGCACAGCGGCCCTTTCTGTACTCTACACGTGGGTACCCCCCGCTGGCACTACAGGCCACCTGTTTGGATTTTCCCCCCTCTTGTTGTATGATATAGCCTCTCAGTTTATTTGTACTTTTGCCTTCTTATGAGCAGGAGAGGGTTTGTAGTCCATTGGGCTTTTTTATAACTAATGAAAGGATCTTTTTAGGGGAAAAAATAAATTAATAAAATCCATAGCATAGGTATTGCAGTAGTTGCATGTAGTTGCATTGTAGATAGGTCTATGGGCCAGCCAAAGGCTAGCTCATAAGGGCATCACCAAAGGCCATTTGGGGCAAAGGCAGCCAGTTGGCAGCCTACACTTGCCCTATACATGCAATCGGCGGCCAGCATTAGATGCCTAATGACATCAGTCGGCCATCATCAAAATCATCAGCAACAAGTTGGCCAGCATGCTAATAGGGGGCCGGCATTAAGGGGCAGTAAGGGCATAAGGCGCAACATTTAATGTTGCTAAATAGCATTTTTTGTCCAAGTTTTTCTAGTCAACATTATCTGCTATGAACCGACCAGCACCCCTAAACTGTATATAAGCACCGCTTAGCATTCAGCATTAATCAATAGAAAATGAATCAGTCTACACTGTACAACAGTTCCGAGTAAGCTAGTGTGCCAAACAAGCCTCTGGCTTTCTTGTGCATACTTTTAGTATATAGCGTCTCAGGGTGCTTCATTCTGTCACCATTTGGTCCATCTCCATTTTTGGAGCCTTTTCTATGGGACTGTCACTCCATAGAGCAGCCAGATTTGTGTCATGTTCACATGGGGCCAAGCCAGTGTCCCATGTGAAAGGGCCAGTCTTTTGGTGTCACATGGATGGGAGCCAGATTCGTGCCACCCGTGTGTGACCAGTACTCCGTCACATGGATGGGAACCAGTTTTGTGCCACCCGTGTGACCTGCTTCGTGCCGTATGGACGGGAGCCTGTTGGTGCCACCCGTGTATGGCTAGGATGGCATCTTACCTATGGGATTGTCGCTTCATAAAAAGACTAGGACATATATTCATATTCCTGTTGCGCCAGTTTTGTACCCGACAGGAACTTTTTGTACAAGTTTCATGAAAGGGAGATTTCGTTCATTACATGTGCATATGCATTTATGATTGCATGCATAAACTTGTTTTTGCATGAATTAATTGATGTGTTTGCCTGTTTTGCCGTGCTAGTACACTGGACGGGGACGCCCCCAGTGTACCGTGGGAGTGCTGCATGCTGACACATTGTTGTGGCGTGTGAATAGGTGGTAAGTATTACCATTTTGCCCCTTTAAAAAATGTAAAATCCACAAGCTATGGCAACTTTAATGTTTATAAGCTAATGTGTTCACACATTTAAAAAAGGGACTGGATATTTTCTTTGGATGGTGCCCATAGTATTAAACATGTATTAAGACTTTTTAACCTTTAAAATTAAAGATATTGCACGGAAACATTTATTATTCTTTCCACGTGTGGTGGTTGCTGTACTTTCTATCCATCACCTGGCTCTATCTCAACTGTATCCGCCTGATGGTACCCGACTGCTGTACACGCGTCACAGGTGTACCCACCTGTTGTACTTCAACCGTACTTGCTTGTACATATTGCTCGCGTATTGTACTTGCTTTGTACATGTTGTAAGTACTGTACTTGTTGTATCCTATACCAGGCTGATTGGTACTTGGTTGATTGTACTTGCTGTCAGTACTGTACGTGTTGTACCATGTATCTGACTGATTGTACCTGCACACGTGATGTACCTGAAGTGTACTTGTTGTACCAGATTGTACTTGTTATATCAAGATCTGTACTTGGTGTACTAGGTGCCTCATGTTTCTTATTTGTGTAAACTTAAAATTTACTAAATTAAGTTCAAAGATTTCTCTAAGTTTTGTGCAAAGCAGGAACAAAGCATGTTTATGCTAGCCATGCTCAGGAAGTTTTTCTAGTGTGGTCAGTTTTTCCCTGTGGGGTGGTGCTAACCGCATCCTCAGAACTTCTGAGAGCCAGTGAAGGTTAGACACACTCGGGAATATGGGAGCAAAGCTTATCTGGGAGAACCAGGTAAAGTTTCCTCCGCGGTGTACTCCTTTGCCTGCGTTAGTATGGGCGTGCCTGGTTGTGCACGGTCCTGGAAGACCAGTGAAAGATAGGTGTGTACCCAGTGAAGGGGAGAGTGTGCTTGTGACTTGGGACTTCTTTGAATGAATGTCTAGACTTCATCGACAAGTACCCAATTTGGTTGAGTTATATTCACTCCATGTGAGGAGAAATCTGGCCTATTGGTTCGTGACACTTGTACATATAAACACTCCAAGAAATACAAATGTATTGAGGAGGGAAGGGGGGGGGGGAGGAGGGGGGCTTTTTCGGCCCCAGTGTTGGTGTCAAGTGTTATTGGTCATTTTGAGTTTTAATGTTGCTAATAATGTCCATTGTTGATATTAGTTAAGTGTTCTAAAAATGTGTATTTTGTCTTCTGATTTGTAGGCCTCTTGTAGGGAGCGGTTACATTGGTATCAGAGCCTGGTCGTCTCTCTTTCTCAATAGAAGACAAGGCGTTTTGAGATTGGAAGCAAGTACGAACACTTGACTCAATGGACAGCCAAGGCAATCCTTTGGAGGTGCCAGATTCTAGAGGTCAATCAAGTGCTTCACGTGTTTCTGATGCATTGCTTGGTAGGCACAAGCCTCTTGAGAGAGGTTATGACAGTGCATTCATGGGACAGCCATTCCGTGGAAAAGAGCCTATGCATGAGGATGCGCCTAATGTCACCAGCCTGGACATTTCCCAGTTTGAAAGGGGTCTGGTGGACTCCAGGATGTTTAAATATTTGGAAAATACAAGCTTTGGGAATGGGGAATTATCCCAGAATACAAAGGACCACACTCCTAAAATTTAGGAGAGTTGCTATTTTTGGCCCGACTCCGATGGAAATTCTGTTCGCGTCATTACATCTGGAATTGAGCAGATACCAACAGTTGGCAAAGTGCCTATGACAGAATGTCTACCAGTTGGGATATTTTTACATGTGGCAAGAAAGTGGACCAAAGTGAGACAAGTGGCCTGACACTTGTTATAAAGTGGATCAAAGTGAGACAAGTGGTCTCACACTTGTCACTTGAGCTATTGTGTGGCTCTCCACTTGTCATTGTAGCCTTCTCTTGCCATTTTAGCTCATGGGAGGCCTAAATCTATAAATTGGAGCCCTCTCTCTTCATTAATAGAGGCTCTCTTGCTGCACATTAGCCTCTACCACCGTTACAGGCTGCCCTAACGATGGCTACTCTCTGTCTTTCTCTCTTGAAGGCTGCCCATGAAGAATACCGGCTGTTGGGGACTGTTTTGGAGGCTTTCATCGTGAAGAAATACTGAAGGCAAAGGAATTTAATCATTTATTATGATTTCTAGCCATTGTACTTGTTGCACCAGCATTTGTACTTGTTGTACCAGCCATCGTATCGACTGTACCAGCGTCCGTACCTGCTGTACCAGCCATCGTATCGGTTGTACTAGCCACTGTACCTGTTGTACTAGTCATTGTACTTGCTGTACCAACATTTGTACTTGTTGTACCTATTGTACCAACCATCGTACCGATTGTACCAGCCATTGTACCTGTTGTACCAGCCATTGTACCTACTGTACCGGCTGAATGGAGAGTTGTACTTGCTGTACCAGCTCTATTGCATGAAGACCTGTGGTTTTTGGGGAAGAATCAGTACCCACACGGAGGTATATGGCTTATATTGTTGGCTCGGCATTTCTATAGCCTATGTTCCGGCTTGGTAGCTTTGTGTTGGGCTGTGTTATGGCATTTGTATAGGGATAATCCGGCATCTCCCATGGGGAGAGTAAGGCCCTCAAAGCTTGTTCATGATATTATTCTCCTTGGTACTCCCGCGGGGGGGGAAGGGGGGGGGGGGGGGGGGCATTCCGGCCTCTATGCGGTGTCACACGTGCAAGCTCCATTTTCAGCATTTGTGGATGTTTTGTCCAGCTTTATGTTTTATGCAAAGTGATGATGGATATGTGTTAAGGTTGTGGCCATGTTTAAGTGTTTTAACATGCATTGATGGTATCAACAAGTGTGTAAAAGGCCCTAGTTCCCCGAGCACTCGCCGCGAGTTACATTGGTATCAGAGCATAGGCTTTCTTGGAAGTAGAGGCTTCCTTCTATCAATAAGGAAGAGAAAAGATCTCAAGTGGGGACCACACTTACCATCATTGCTGTTAAGCATGGCCAGCCGCTTCATAGCTTATGAAGCAAGAGCATGAGCAGTAGACAGCTTATTGATCTAAGGATTTATGAATTCACAAAATTTATCTTGGAAGTATGGAGTTGGCTTTATGTGCACACGTTTAGCACTCTTTCCATATGGATATTGTGGATTATATTATCAAGCTTACAGGCAAGCTATATGGAGATATATCTCAGGATATCTTAAGGATATGGTGAGGAGATATTTCTTTTGGCTTCATGACCAACCTGGCAAAGAACAGCTAAGTATACTTTGAGTTTGCAAAGTTGGTGCTTTTGCTATTTACTATGAAGTGTTTTTGATGTTCACTAACCCTTGTATAGCTATGCACGGAGAAAGGTGGTGTTGTTTGCCTTGAGATGGTTTCAGGGAAACATTGTTTATGGCTCACTGTAATGGGATGAATTCTTTTCATGGCTCCTTTTATTGGGATGGATTATATCCATGGAGATTTCTTTCTTGGACGAGATTTATATAGATATTGGGCTTCACAAGCAATTTCTATGGACGAATCTGTCCGAGTTTATATAGATATTCTATGGACGAATCTGTCCGAGTTTATAGAGAAGAAATCTTTGGATATCTCATGGATATGATGCTTTTATGAATAAAGTCCACCTCTACTCCAAGGTGTGTGGTTAGCACGGAGTATGTGGTAAGAGTTATGGTATACAAGGATTATGGTATACAGGTCTATGGATTCCTGGACTTCTTTTCTAGGGATTTGGATCCATCCTCAGGTTTATGGATTATGTTTATGGCTCCCTTTTACTGGGATGGATTATTCTTTTTGACTCCCTTTATTTGGGATGCATTGGACTTATGAAACTCATGATTCACATACCCTGTGTAGTGTTCTCTTGTTCTACGTGCTCTCTTGAAGATTGTTTCTACCATGTGAGGGTGGAACAATAGAGAGCAGATGGAAGGGAACATGGACACTTCAAAGGGTAGTGACAAGCACAACATACCTTGTGTAGTGTTCTCTTGTCCTACGTGCTCTCTTGAAGATTGTTTCTACCATGTGAGGGTGGAACAATAGAGAGCAGATGGAAGGGAACATGGGCACTTCAAAGGGTAGTGACAAGCACAACATACCCTGTGTAGTGTTCTCTTGTTTTACGTGCTCTCTTGAAGATTGTTTCTACCATGTGTGGGTGGAACAATAGAGAGCAGATGGAAGGGAACATGGGCACTTGAGAGGGTAGTGTGAGTTGGTGGCCGAAATGCCTACAAACTATTGGTGGCCGAAATGCCTACAAACTATGTGTAGCAGAAATGCTTATGGAACACCAGGTTATCTATGCCTGCGAGTGATTGTTTTATCTTGTTACTTGAGCCCACCTCTCATCCAAGGTGTGTGGTCAGAGTACCAACACGGAGTGCAAGTGGTAAAGTGGACATGACGGGACTTATGTCTATGCCAAGGGTCATGTGGGACCGATGTCTTGTTGGTAGGAGACTTATTTTGTCTTGCCCATTTACTTGGGAAATGGATTATGATATCTGGACTTATGGGACTGTTTTGTCTTGCCTATTTACTTGGGAAATGGATTATGATATCTGAACTTATGGGACTGTTTTGTCTCGCCCATTTACTTGGGACATGGATTATGATATCTGGACTTATGGGACTGATTTGTCTCGCCTATTTATCTTGGGACATGATTATGATATCTGGACTTATGGGACTGTTTTTATCTCGCCCATTTATCTTGGGACATGATTTTGATATTGGTATTATGGAGACTTATTTGGTCTCGCCTATTTCTTTGGGACATGGATTCTTCAGTTATATTGGATTTTTGAGGCTGTCTCGTCTCGCCCAATCGATGGGACATGATTATATCTTGAATATATGGCTTGAAGCTTAAAGTTGCGGACAACTTTTAAGAAGTTGGGAAGGATGTCACCACCCTGGACATTTCCCAGTCTGAAAGGGGTCTGGTGGACTCGAGGATGTTTAAATGTTTGGAAAGTACAAGCTTTGGGAATGGGGGATTATCCTAGAATACAAAGGACCACACTCCTAAAATTTAGGAGAGTTGCTATTTTTGGCCCGACTTCGATGGAAATTCTGTTCGCGTCATTACATCTGGAATTGAGCAGATACCAACAGTTCGCAAAGTGCCTATGACAGAATGTCTACCAGTTGGGATATTTTTAGAGGTAAAGATTATGGAAGGACCCATCTCTTAGATTGGGACACGTGGCAAGAAAGTGGACCAAAGTGAGACAAGTGGCCTGACACTTGTTATAAAGTGGATCAAAGTGAGACAAGTGGCCTCACACTTGTCACTTCAGCTATTGTGTGGCTCTCCACTTGTCATTGTAGCCTTCTCTTGCCATTTTAGCTCATGGGAGGCCTAAAACTATAAATTGGAGCCCTCTCTCTTCATTAATAGAGGCTCTCTTGCTGCACATTAGCCTCTACCATCGTTACAGGCTGCCCTAACGATGGCTACTCTCTTTCTCTCTCTCTTGAAGGCTGCCCATGAAGAATACTGGCTGTTGGGGACTGTTTTGGAGGCTTCCATCGTGAAGAAATACTGAAGGCAAGGGAATTTAATCATTTATTATGATTTCTAGCCATTGTACTTGTTGCACCAGCATTTGTACTTGTCGTATCGACTGTACCAGCCACCGTACCGGTTGTACCAGCCACCGTACCGGCTGTACTAGCCTCTGTATCGGTTGTACTTTGTACCTATTGTACCAATTAGTGTACTTGTTGTACTAGTCATTGTACGTGGTGTACCAATATTTGTACTTGCTATACCAGCCATCGTACTTGATGTACCAGCCACTGTACTTGCTGTACCAACCATTGTACTTGCTGTACCGACTGAATGGAGAGTTGTCTTGCTGTACCAGCTCTATTGCATCAAGACCTGTGGTTTTTGGGGAAGAATCAGTACCCATGATTATATTGTTGGCTCCGCATTTCTACAGCCTATGTTCCGGCTTGGTAGCCTTGTGTTGGGCTGTGTTATGGCATTTGTATAGGGATAATCCGGCATCTCCCGTGGGGAGAGTAAGGCCCTCAAAGCTTGTACATGATATTATTCTCCTTGGTACTCCAAGGGGGGGGGTCGGCCCATTCCGGCCTCTATGCGGTGTCACACGTGCAAGCTCCATTTTCAGCATTTGTGGATGTTTTGTCCAGCTTTATGTTTTATGCAAAGTGATGATGGATATGTGTTAAGGCTGTGGCCATGTTTAAGTGTTCTAACATGCATTGATGGTATCAACAAGTGTGTAAAAGGCCCTAGTTTCCCGGGCACCCGCCGCGAGTTACACCTAATGCCTTGAGGGCTGAATTGGAGCACATGAAAAATCTTTTGCAAGCAAAGGAGCAAGAGTTGAAATTTTTGCATGAAGATCCCCATGTACAAGGTGTCATTGAAGCAAGGAAAGCTGATACTATGGTGTTTATGACCTTTGAGTCCATGGCTCGTGAAGTGGGCAAGAAGCCAAGGGAGTGGGCACGCTCTTATCTCATCCGCGAAGGGTGATCTCAAGGAAGGAGAGGATGGAGAGCTAGTATTCAGGAATCCACCTTTTGAAGTAGGAAGACTCAACATCTCAACGGTTGAGGTCTTTTATACACAAGGAAGAGGTACGAGTCACTTGTCGCCATGCATCTACTCCTCATGGGACAGGAGGCAACAAGTATGTGCATGTTGGAGCTAGTGGGCGACATGATGGCCTTGTGCATGGAGAGAGTGGACGCCATGCAAGCCGAAAGACTTTGCCCATTGAGTTGTCTCGTGGTGAGACATTGCATCATTTGGGAAGGTCACATGCATCTGGGCCACTGATTGATAATGCACATGCCACCGTGCCTCTTGAAACATCTTTGATTGTCCATGAAGCCCATGCAGAGAGGGTTGCCCCGTTGGATAAGGGGAAGAGGAAAAGAGAAGAACATGTACCACATCCCAAGAAGCTCAAGGAGTTCAAGGCAGGGGACAAGTCCGTGAAATTTGATGCCTTTCATGGAGAGTATGATGCCTCTAAGGTGATAGCTTTTGTGGCACAATTTGACATTGCTTTTAGTGATGAGGACTTCACTGGGAAGTCCAAAATTCATCATGCAAGCATGTTCTTGAAAGTTGAAGGGGACAGTTGTCCATTGGTGGATCATTGAAAAGACCACCAAAGATTCCATTTGCACTTGGAAAGAGTTTAAGGACAGATTTTATGTCCAATTTTTGCCTCCTAATGCGGAGTAAACTCTCACTCAAAAGTGGGATAGACCTGAGCAAAAAGATAATGAAAGTGTGCAGTAGTATGTCAATAAGTTTTGGAAAGTGTTGCTTGAGGTAACTCTCTTTATGCAACTATCCGAGAGGATAAAAGGAAGAGGAAGTTTCGCTCCAGATTGCAACCAGCTTATTGTTCGGGCATTGAATTGCACCCGAAACAGTCTTCAACAGCTCATAGCATGTGCTCTTGCTATGGAGCAATTGGTGCTTAAAATTAAGCAAGATCAAGGAGGTTCCAAGAGCAAAGAGAGGGCTATCCCAAACCTGCAAAAAGGTGGACAGCCACCTAAAAAGAGCTTCCAAGAAGCCCAAAAGGGTGGTAAAGCTAAAAGAACCCCATCCAAAGACATTGCATCAAAGAAGAACAAATTTGGCTTGACCCCCGAGCAAAGGGAGCAATATGCTAAAGAGAGAAAATGCTTTTCTTGTGGTAGTAAAGAGCACATGTTTAGGCAATGCCCTACCCACAAGCAAAAGTATGAAGACAAGCCACCAAAGGCAAATGTGCATGCCATACCCGATGTGCAGGGTACCACCGAGCATGATGGCAAAGAGAGAGTGGTATGCAAAGCTTGGGGGAAAATCAAGAATCAGCCCGTCTTATTTATGTTTGATGATTGTGCAACAAATAATTTCATCTCTCCACAAATGGCAGCCGCCTTGGGCATATAGATTGGGGACATGGGACCCCAAATTGAAGCAGAGGTAGCTTTTGTTGGCAAAGAGGTGCAGGTCACGCCTCTTATTGGAAAGTTGCGCATTCATATACAGGGTTATTTGGATCATGAGCATTTAATTGATTGCCCCACTCAATGAATGTGATGTATTACTTGGTAAGCCTTGGCATCATCGGCTTGAGCCACGAAAGGAGTATAAAACCAACAGGATCACATTTATGTTATTGATGCGGGCAATTAATAGTTTGATTTCAAGCATAAAAGAGAAACTACTATCATATTTTCATTACAAGCTTTTACTCTTTTAAGAAAAATTGAGAATTATCAATAATAGCAGCGAAGCTATGGTAAAATTTTGAGAAAATAATACATATCTTATTTTTATGCATAATGCTAAAAGAGGACTTCCTACCATATTCTAGGATTGGACATCCTATGTAAAAAGAATGATTTTCATCATATTCATGTGAAATAATTTTTTTATAATTATGCTTAATTAATTGATTAAGAGAAAAGAGTAATTTTTGGTAAATTTATTTTTATGCAAAAAAAGAAATTTTCATGATATTTGAGAATCAAGTATTTAAATGGTAAAAGAGAAATTTTTGGTGAATTTATTTTTATGCAAAAAGAGAAATTTCCATGATATTTGAGATCCAAGTAATTAAATGGCGAGATCCATTTGGACATTTATGAAAAAGAGCTCTTGGCTGTAATTCATGCCTTAAAGATATGGAAGCATTATCTTCTTGGGGTTGAATTTGTAGTGAAGACAGATCATCAAAGCTTGTGGTATTTTTTATCTCAAACTAAGCTTTCGGAGAAGCAAAGGAGGATGGCAAACTTTCTTTCCATGTTTCATTTTCAGATTGTACATACTCCGGGAAAGAAGAATTTGGTGGTAGATGCTTCAAGGAAGCCTTATATAGCTGCAATTTCAGTGGCCTTTCATGGGGACTTGTCTGCCATGCGTGATCTATATCATTTGGATGCTGATTTTTCCCATATATGGACTGATTTGATGACTGGTCACTCACATGCCTCCTATGTGATCAAAGAGGGTTGTCTTATGAAGGATAACTGCTTATGTGTGGTTAAGGAAATGCGTCCAAAGGTTATGGAGGAATGTCACATCCCACCTTATGCTGGTCATAGAGGTATTTTACCTACGACACGCATGATAGAAAGATATTTCTTTTGGCCAAGCATGCGTAAAGACATTGAGGCATATGTACGCGCATGTATTACGTGCCAAAAAGTGAAATTTGATAGGCAAAAGCCTCCAGGTTTGCTTCAGCCATTGTCTATTCCCTTGCAGCCATGGGAAAGCATTACTATGGACTTGGATTTGCCTAGATCCGAGCATGGAAATGATGCTATTTGGACCATAGTTGACAGGTTTAGCAAGCAAGCTCACTTCTTGCCCGTCAAGAAAACCATCAAAGTTGATCATATGGTGAAGCTTTTTCTTGCTCACATCTTCGAGCATCATGGTATGCCTAAGTCCATTGTTGGGGATAGAGATCCTAGGACTACGAGTCTCTTTTGGAGGGCTTTATTTGATAACATGGGCACTAAGCTTGAGTTTTCATCAGCATATCACCCCCAAACGGATGGCCAAAGTGAAGCTGCAAATTCAGCCGTGTTGGATTCGTTGAAGTGTTATGTGGCAGATCAAATGAGTGCGTGGGAGAAATATCTTCCACTTGTAGAGTTTGCCTACAATAACACAGTACATGCCTTCACGGGAAAGGCCCCATTTGAGATTATTTATGGCAGAGTGGTATTTATGGGGCAGAGTTGTCTTGCCGCCCATCCTTCGTACAAAGGATGAGATTTTTGCAGCTGATGAGTATGTGCGTGACTTGGATGTAGCCTTTGCTCAGGTGTGGGCAGCCATTGCAAGGTCACAAGACAAGCATCAGAGGGCTGCTGACAAGCATCGAAGGGACATGCAAGTCAAGGAAGGTGATTGGGTATTGCTGAAATTTGGGAAAGCTAGGCTTCGGAAGAGGCCAAGATGAGAGGGATCATATCCAAAGCTTTCTACTCGATATTATGGACCCTTCAAAGTGGTTGAGAAGATCAATGAAGTGTCCTACAGGCTTGCTTTACCCAGCCATTGGAAGATACACAATGCTTTTCACGTGAGTCTTTTGCGTAAGTATGTGGAGCCAGATCCAGAATTACAGAAGATCCACCCGAGATTGATGAGCTTGAGGAGATACTCCAGCCAGAGCAGATTGTACTTCACAAGGAGAGAGAGCTACCACATGGGAAGCTTTCCACGCTATGCCTTGTGAAATTTAATTTAATTTTTTTCCAATTGATGCAAAGTGGGTAGACGAGGATTATTTTGCTAACTACCCTCAGCTTTTGCAGGCATATCTTGAGGCTTTTAAGTTGAGGAGAACTGTTTAGCAGCCCGGGGGGATGCCACCATTTGGTCCATCTCCATTTCTGGAGCCATTTCTATGGGACTGTCGCTCCATAGAGCAGTCAAATTTGTGCCATGTTCACATGGGGCTAGGCCAGTGTCCCATGTGAAAGGGTTAGTCTTTTGGTGTCGCATGGATGGGAGCCAGATTCGTGCCACCCGTGTGTGACCAGTACTGTGTCACATGGACGAGAACCAGTTTTGTGCCACCCGTGTGTGACCTACTTTGTGCTGTATGGACGGGAGCATGTTGGTGCCACCCATGTATGGCTAGGATGGCGTCTTACCTATGGGATTGTCACTTCATAGGAAGACCTGGACATATATTCATATTTCTGTCGTGTCAGTTTTGTGCTCGACAAGAACTTTTTGTACAAGTTTCATACAAGGGAGATTTCGTCCATTACACGTGTATATGCATTTATGATTCCATGGATAAACTTGTTTTTGCATGAATTGTTTGCGTGTGTTTGCCTATTTTGCCGTGCTAGTACACTGGATGGGGACATCCCCAGTGTACCGTGGGAGTGCTGCTTGTTTACACATTGGTGTGGTGTATGAACATGTGGTAAGTATTACCATTTTGCCCCTTTTAAAAATGTAAAATCCATAAGCTATGGTAACTTAAATGTTTATAAGCTAATGTGTTCACACACATTTAAAAAAGGGACTGGATATTTTCTTTGGATGGTGCTCGTAGTGTTAAACATGTATTAAGGCTTTATAACTTTTAAAATTAAAAGTATTGCATGGAAACATTTATTATCCTTCCCACGTGGGTGATGGCTACTGTACTTTCTATCCATCGCCTAGCTCTATCTCAGTTGTAGCCTGCACTGTACTCGACTGTTGTATCCGCCCCATAGCTGTACCCGCTTGTAGTACTTCACCCGTACCTACAAGGCTCTCACTCTTGCTTAAAAGCAAGAAATGATGCTGAACGGAGGTAAGCACAAGCAACCTCAGGCTAGCTCCAAACCCCAACATTAGTCAATCATCCATACAACAGTCATTATTTTAGGGGGGAAGGGTGCTCAGATTAGGAAAGACACTAAGAAAGAATCCCAGATCACCTCAAGAGGCAAGAAGGATAAAAACTTCACGCCTAAGAAAATACCCAAGGAAAAGGCCAAGGAGAATCACCGGTGGATATATCCAACCAGAGCAGCAAACGCTGTATAAGGGGGAGAACAGATGTTTCTTCTGCCATGCCATGGGGCATGGTGAGAAAGACTGTACCAAGTGGTAGGCCTCACAACATAGTCACAGGGGACGGAGGAGGGGACGGCTGCTTGGAACGCGGGGACGGCGATTCGGGACGGAACAGCGACGGGGACGGACGGCGACGGACGGACGGACGTCCCCCACGGCACGTTTCTCACAGGGAAGGCGACGGGGACGGTGCAGGGACGGGGACGCTGGTCGGGACGGTGCAGGGACGGGGACAATCGAACGGACGTCCCCCACGGCACGTTTCTCACAGGGGACGGCGACAGGGACGGTGCAGGGACGGGGACGCTGGTCGGGGACGGCTCTGTGAGGGGACGGCAGAGAGCCGTTGCTCGCCGTTTTTTGCTGTTGCGCTTGCCGTTTTTGGCCGTTGCGCTTACCGTTTCTAGCCGTTTATGGCTGTTGGCTGGGCCTTGGGCCTTGGCCCTTGAGCCTTGAGCCTTTGAGGCTTGGCCCTCTCTCTCTCTCTTGCCGCTCCTCTCTCTCTCTCTCTCTCTCTCTCTCTCTCTTGCCGCTCCTCTCTCTCTCTCTCTCTCTCCCTCTCTCTCTCTCTCTCTCTTGCCTATCTATATAAGAACAAGCCTCTACAAGGCTACAAGCACACACAACTCTCAAGGCTCAAGCTTTCAAGGCTCAAGCTTCTTCTAGCTTCCAACTTCCAACTTCCAACTTCCAAGCCTCTAGGCTCTCACACAAGGCCCGCGGGCTGCTGCCCTACTATCTAGATTCTAGAATCTAGACTCTTTCTCTCTCTCTCTCTCTCTCTCTCTCTCTCTCACCTCTCCCTCAAGCCTCTTGAGTCTTCCAACTTCCAAGACTCTAGGCTCTAGGCCTCTCTCTCTCTCTCTCTCTCTCTCTCACGGTTCACCTCTTCCTCAACTTTCAAGCCTCTTGAGTCTTCCAACTTCCAAGTCTCTAGAGTCTAGGGCCTAGGCTCTAGCCTCTAGGCTCTAGGCCTCTAGCCTCTAGGCTCTCTCTCTCTCTCTCTCTCTCTCTCTCTCTCTCTCTCTCATTCCTCAAGACTCAAGAGTCAAGCCATCTTGAACCATGGCATCCTCCTCACGTGCCGGGGCTTCTCGTAGAAGGACAACGGGATGGACATGGTGGGAGGAGGTTAACTACACCACATCCGTTCATGGAGGTGGTTCTCGGCCATGGGTATGCAAGCTTTGCCCGTACTGGCAAACGGGTGGCGCCGACAAAGTGCGACCCCATCTCTTGCATGAGAGTGGGCATGAGGTGAGGTTTTGCACGAATGTCACGCCCGAGAAGAGACGGGAACTTCTTGACAAGCTTAGCATCTACGAAGCAGTCGAAGCGACAAGAAGGACACCACGAGTGGCCGTGGATCCCGCGATGATGGGGAGAGGAACTCAAGCCTCTACAATGGAGTCATGTGGTGGATCGGGATCATGCACATCATCACCTTCACCATCAAGTCGGAATGTTACTCCATCCACGACGCCGGCACCCTCTATCTCCATCTTGCGGGTGTCACTCCATTCATCCACAATGAGGGAGACTCCGTTCCTCTCCCATTGCCGCTTTGTGTTGTCGGCCGCTTGCTCTACAATGCGCTTCTCCTTCTCGAGCAATGTAGTGCGAAAGCTCTCGGATGAGGGGGGCGTATAGGTTGAGCCATACTCCCCAATCTTCTTAACCATGACCTTGAAGTATTCCGACCTATTCAAGAAAGTAATTTACTAATGAGAAGAGGACTAGGATGATGAAAACATGAATGATGAATTGGCAATGATCGATTGCACTTACCTAGCCGCTTGAAAGGCAATGTGGTCATGGAAGAAGAAGCGGGCCACCGCCATATCCACCTCCTCCTTCAACTTGGGGTTCCAATTCTCCCCAAGTGTCGTGGGCCACGTAATGATTGAGTATTCATGGCATGGTTGCATATTCCCGTGGAGAGATGTACTTCATCTCATCTCATGATGCATCCGGCACTGGGAAGAGCGCGTATGTGCTTGCGGCGGAGTGGGCTACCACCATGGATATCGTTGGTCCCGAGCATGTTGTGGGCTTTGTTGCGGATGGGGAGCCTTCCAATAGGGCGGCGGGAGCTATTCTCCAAGGTATGTATGGACATGTCACGGTGTCCTTTTGTATGGCTCATTGCCTAAACAACCGGACATCGGGGCATTACCATGGATCAGCCCGCTCATTGAGGAGGCCAACACCATGGTCTCCTTTGTCCTCAACCACCAAAGACTTCGGCATGAGTTCAACGAGAGGTCCTGTCTCTCTCTCCTCAAATATTCCGACACCCGCTTTGTCTACAACTTTCTCATGTTGGCCGGTTGAAGGATTGTAGCGGTGCTTTGAGGGGGACTTTTCCTTAGCGACGAGTTTGTCGCCATGCAAGAGTCCCATACAAACACTGGCCAAGAGTGTAGGCTACGGGCGGATGACGCCTCTTGGTGGGAGCGTGTGAAGACCACCGATGCTATGGTGAGGCCCATAGTCCACCTGTTGAGGATTGTAGATGCTATGCAACCATGCATAGGCAAGGTCTACGAGGCCATGGATCGCATGATAGAGAAGTTGAAAGACTTCGTGCCTGACGAAGACAGATACGAGGAGATCCATGCCTTGTGTCTAGGAAGGTGGAATTCCTACTACTCTCCATTGCATCAGGAGCTTATGTGGTGGACCCAGAATTCCAAGGCAACAAGTAGGAGAGCAATTGGGAGGTGAGCGCTGGATGGAGGATCATCTTGGATCGTCTTGTGCCTGATGCATCGGTTAGGCGCAAGATCAGGGACCAGCTTTCGATGTACAGGTCATTTCATGGCTCCTATGGCTGTCATGATGCACAGGTTGACCGCTCCAAAGTTGGTGCTGCTCTATGGTGGGAGGACTTTGGTTCAGATGGACCGGAGCTGCAGCAACTTGCCATCCGCATGCTTAGCCAGGCCGTCAGCTCCTCTTGCTTGGAGCAACTTTGGAGTACCTATAGCCACATTGCCTCTAGGAAGAGGAACCAACTCGGGGTAGAGCGTGCCAATGACCTTGTCTTCGTCAGCGCGAACTTGCGAATGCTTTGCAAGAGCGTGACCAAGAAGGCAGATTCCTTCACCGAGTGGGAGATGAGTCAACAAGAAGAGCAACAAGAGGATGAGGTGCAGGAGTAGCATGCCAACGAGGATGAGACTGAGGATGAGCTTGATGCTTCTTTGGCACAAGCTACCCATGACCATGAGGCGAGCACTTCACGTGGATGAACATTCATGGATCATGCTTCATGGGCCTTACTACTTAGCTCTAGCCTCTAGCCTCTAGTCTTCAGCACTTTTTTGTCATTGACTCATTTGAGTCCGTCCATGTATTCTGCCTCCTTAAGGCTTAGTCCTGACTCCTGACTCTTGAGTCATGACTCATTTTGTATCCACTTAATTATTAATATGACTCAAAAGCTTACCATTTTAGTGTAAATTTGTGCTCATTTTGATGTACTTCCAAAGTAGAATAAGTGTAGAGTAGAAAATTTAAAAAAAAAAAGTATTTTTTGAGTGCCGTTCCCTCCCCTGTCCCCGTTCGCTACTTATGGCCGTCCCCCGTCCCCGTCCCCGTCCCCCATCACCGTCCCCCGTCCCTTGTGACTATGCCTCACAAGTTGCCAAAGCCTCTGTCTCCACAGTAGCCATGGCTACTGCTACATCTAAACCTCCTGCATCAGCGACCAATGCGATCCAACTCTTACCCATTTTAAATGCGGTATCCACAGTGGTATTTAGGAGGGTGAGGTTGAGGAGCAAAAAAAAGCCCTCATTCGTGGTTATGGCACATCAAAGGGGCAATAGTTCATTGTTCTCTTTGATATGGGCAGCTTTGAGGATGCCATTTCTCTTTAGCTGGCTAAGAAGATAAGTTATACGCTTGTATCCCATCACCTGGACGTAGATGGGTTCACACCCGGTCTTCGCACTCACATATGTCATAAGGCTCAACAATTC
This sequence comes from Cibotium barometz, assembly GCF_041138505.1. Classification (NCBI taxonomy): domain Eukaryota; kingdom Viridiplantae; phylum Streptophyta; class Polypodiopsida; order Cyatheales; family Cibotiaceae; genus Cibotium; species Cibotium barometz. The sequence goes on from NC_141059.1 coordinate 56,453,497, forward strand.
TCATTTATGGTTCAAAAGGCCACATTTCAACGAGACTTTATTGTCTAACCTCTTTTCAGGTGTGATATGATTCTCGGCTTTCAATGGTTTAGGGATTATGCACCCATGTGTGATTGGATGCAGGACACTTTCACTATTGTTGATGGTGTTCTCGAGTCTTTTCTAATTTAGAGGATAGGTATTCCCCTAATCTCACACATCCAGTCGTCTGCTGTGCAGTCAACAAGTCCATTTAAGCTATATCTGGATGGTCTCCTAGCATAGTTTCAAGACATCATGCTAAAGGATGATCTTCTACCTGCAGCTCCCACATAGTCGTCCGAGGGATCATCCTAAGGATCATTGCATTGAGTTGGTCCTCGGGATAGAACCGCCTAGCAAGTTCTTCTATTGCCTTTCTAAAACATTGGAAGGTGAATGGGAGTAGCATCTTTCCTAGTTACTCTGAGCTGGATTTATTTGGGCTTCATCCTCACCCTTTGCTGCACCTATCTTGTTTGTGCAGAAGAAAGACAAGTCCGCATGATTATGCGTGGACTACAGGGCTCTCAAGAAGCTCATAGTGAAGAACAAGTTTCCAATGCCCAAGATTGAGTATATCTTGGAGTGACTCAACGGTGCAAAGTTCTTTTCGAAGATAGATCTCAAGAGTGGCTATCATCAAGTTTGGATCTTTACGGCTAACATTCCAAAAACAGCCTTCAAGATTGAATGTGGCCATTACGAGTTTGTGGTGATGCCATTCGGTCTCACCTACACACCAATGATGTTTAACAAGATGATGTCTCGGGTATTTGTGGAGCTCATAAGAAAGTGTGTGTTCATCTTTTTAGATGATATACTCATTTTTTAAGCTATTGCAGAGTAGCATGCACAGAAAGTCAAAAAGGTCTTGTAACTTTTGCGAGACAATGCGCTCTACATCAATGCCAAGAAGAGAGAATTTGGAGTAGAAGAAATATATTACCTAGGATATTTTATCATTGCAGATGGGATTAGTCTTGACCCTAAAAAGATAAGGGTAATTCTCGAATGGGATGTTCCCAAGAATGTGCAGGAGACCCGCTCTTTCGTAAGTCTTTGCCAAGCATACAGTACCTATATGGACAAGTTTTCTGACCTTGCATCACCTCTTATAGAGTTGCTCAAGGATGTGAAGACGCGTTGACAAAAGGTGTCCATCACGGGCAAAGCACTCGAGGCATTTCATGCAATGAAAGAAGTTGCCTCTGAGTCTCCAGTTCTCAAATTGGCTTTATGGGATGATCCTTTCGAGGTAATTATCGATGCCAGTAATCTAGCCATAGGAGTTGTCCTCTAGTAGGAAGGGCGCTATGCAAAAAAGAACTATTGTATGTATGACAAAGAGCTATTAGGGGTGATGACAACGCTTAAGCATTGGAAAAATTTCCTTTACGGGAGAGATTTCATAGTTAAGACAAATAATGAGGCACTTAAATGGTTGCAAACCATGCCCAATGAGACAGACAAGCCAAATGGAGTTAGATCTTCCAACAGTTTGGAGGTATGATTGAATACAGCCGATGCTCTAGTCTAAAAGGCACAATTCAAAATTTGCAGTAGTCCACTATGCTTGAAATACATGGAAAAGATCTCGATAGTATTAAGACACAATATGAGGATTCACAACTGAGTGTAGATTGGCCCTACAAGGAGAACCGGGTCACTATACTATTCATAATAGCTAGTTATTTTAGAAGAGCCGGTTGTACATTCTTAGGGAAAAGCCACAAGCACTTCTCCATGATGCTAACTCTCGTTGGAGGTCATTGTGGTATCAACAGTACGTTGGAGAAACTTGAGCGATCATTCTATTGGCCAAAGATGAGATGAGATGTTTATCAATATGTCCAAGCATGCTAGATATGCCAAAAAGTGAAGGTACCTCGTACGAAACAGGCAAGGTTACTTCAACCTTTACCAGTTCTAGATGGTCCGTTCCAAGATATCAGTATAGACTTTGTTGGACCTCTCCCCGTTGCATTTGAATCTCGGAACACTGTGTATGACCATTGTGGACTGATTCAGTAAATTTTGCATGTTGATCCCATGCAAGCAAATGGCCAAAGTTGAAGACATCGCTCGCCTGTTCATCCAACATTGGTATCCCATCGGAGGTTTGTTAAGGACAATAACATCAGATAGGGATCCCAAGTTTACTTCAAGTTTTTGGAGGGCATTATTTGATAATTTTGGGACCAAGTTGCATCTGTCTAGTGCATTTCATCCACAGACAGACGGCCAGATAGAAATATACAATTAGTTGGCTTTTAATGTTCTCAAATCGTATTAGCCAAAGATGAGACGGGATGCTTATCAATATGTTCAAGCATGCCAGATGTGTCAAAAAGTGAAGGTATCTCATACGAAACAGGCAGAGTTATTCAACCTTTGTTGCTAGTTCCAAACGGTCCTCTCCAAGATATCAGTATGGACTTTGTTGGACCTCTTCCCATTGCATTTGAATCTCGGAACACTTTGTATGACCATTGTGGACCGATTTAGTAAATTTTGACTGTTGATCCTGTGCAAGCAAACGACTATAGTTATAAGACATTGCTCGCATGTCCATTCGACATTAGTACTCCATCGGAGGTTTGCCAAGGACAATAACATCATCAGACAGGGATCCCAAGTTTACTTCAAGTTTTTGGAGGGCATTATGCGATAATTTTGGGACCAAGTTGCATCTGTCTAGTTTATTCCATCCACAGATAGACAGCTAGACAGAAATATACAATCACCTGGCTTTTAATGTTCTCAAATTGTATTGCATCTTTCTAGTTTATTCCATCCACAAATAGACGGCTAGACAGAAATATACAATCAGCTGGCTTTTAATGTTCTCAAATTGTATTGCCATGACAAGTAGTCAAAGTGAGAGCATTATTTTCCTTTGGTACATGCCATCCTAAAGTAGAGATTGAAGCAAGTGGACAAACATTGTCCAAAACTCTCCTTTCATAGCTTTGGATCCTTTCCTATCATTAAAAAGATAAATGATATCTCTATGTAGCTTAAGCTTCCAGATAGTTGGACTATGCATAATGTTTTCCATCTTTCTTGGTAGAAGCCCTACATTGGTCCATCTTTGTAGGATATTGTAGATGAGCAACAACTAGACATAGAAGACGAAGCTGAAGTCGTTGAGCTTGAACAAATTCTCCTCCACAGATGGAAGCATGGATTTGATCGAAGATAGAGACAATTCTACACGAAGTTTTGAGACCGAGGTACCCATGAAGCAGTATGGCTCGACGAAGAGTTCTTTCTAGAGTGCCCCTAGCTCTTGGCAAACTACTTGGAAGCAATGAACCTGCCGCCAAGCTAAGTAGGAGGGAATGTCACATGCACCTTGTACTGGAGTGCTATGTGACACATTGGCTCTACATCAGTGCAACATTCATAACATAGGTATTGTAGTAGTTGCATGTACTTGCATTGTAGATAGGTTATAGACCAGCCAAAGGCCAGCCCATAAGGGCATCATCAAAGGCCATTTGGGGCAAAGGCAGCCAGTCGGCAGCCTACACCTACTCCATCCATGCAGTCGGCCAGCACTAGATGCCTAAGGGCATTAGTCGGCCATCATCAAAACCATCAGCAACAGGTCGGCCAGCATGCTAACAGTCGCGAGACATTAAGGGGCAGCAAGAGCATAATGCGCTGGATTTAATGTTGCTAAATAGCATTTTTTGTCCAAGTTTTTCTGGTCGACAGAAGCTGGTATGAACTGACCATCAGCCATAAACCATATATAAGCACTGCTTAGCATTCAGCATCAATCATCAGAAAACGAATCAGTCTACAGCAGTTCCTAGCGCTCTACTCTGCCAAACAAGCCTCCACCTTCCTTGTGCATAGAGGAGTCGTCAGAGGAGGACTCAAAGGAGGAGTCAGAGGATTGGATGACTCAGAGGGGTCAGAGGAGGCATAATAGAGGACTCAGAGGAGGCAGAATAGAGGAGTCAGTGGAGGGGAGGACTCAGAGGAGGGGTTAGTAGAGGACTCCTCAAAGGAGGGGCCAACACCCCTCTCCTGACTGCGTATACTGACTCCTGTCTGATTCAGGCCTAACTCAATTGACTTCAGACCTTTCCACTTTCATGTCCTTTGACACTTATAAACCCTCAAACACCTTAGATCCCACAATGATTCAGCACTATAGTCCCTTATCTAACATCAGCTGACCTCCAGCTGACCCTGTTTGACAATCCTCCAGCACACAAAACTCTGTCTAACTCTATTAGACTTCTGGCTGTCAGATTTGACCTTAAATGGCTTCCTCTCAGCCCAACAATCTTATTTCTACCCTTCTACACTTTCAGTTGACTTGTCCTGACACTCAACTCCACTAACTGACCACTATTGACCCTCAGTTGACCCTGTCCCTAGTCAGCCAACTCTCAACACTAACTTAGACATGACTCACAATTGATCTTCTTAGCAATCTCAATCAAAACATCATAACCACCATAACCAAAACACCATATCTCCAACACGACATTGACATCGAGGTCTAGACCATATCACCTAGAGCACTATATGGTTTTTGCAGTCGATCCAGTTTGGGGCTTGCTCGGTTATGTTCGCTCGGTGTCTTGTAACACTCCTTGGACAGCATCTGGAACAGCGTGCGCTCGGTCTACTTTGTCCTTGCGTTGGCAATCCTCAGTCATCATTCATATTCATTGTAAAAGTTCTCCAAATAAATATACGCAAATTCTTCAGTGGTTAAATTGGGACCCAATATTGTGTCAACTACTATCTTCTCTCTCAAAGTGGAATTGCATAAACTCACAGGTATAAAGAAGGCTTTATTGACGATCAACCTACTGTATGCTACTGAGAGGTGTTCTTCTGATCCTGCCTTCCCAAGTGCTGTCTCATCAAAAACTTATTGACAACAAAGTTCCATCGAGTACAAGCCTAAACATCTCTGATCTGTACACTGCATCACCCGTAAGAGGGGGTTAAAGTCATCCATTAAGAGGCAATAGGATTCTCCTGCGTATCTCACTGTAGTCTAGGCATCTGCTTACCTATTTATCCTCCTCAATCTCTTTGGTCTTGCAAAATCTGCATATGTGTGCCTCCTGTAGAATGCCCTTAGCTCTTCCAGACTCAGTCTGGAGGTGGTGAGTGGAAACTCTCAACTAGCCAGTGGGGATCCTTGTTGCATGAGAGTTCTCTGTACTTGAATTTGCGCTTTTCATTTTTAACATTGTACATCAACACCAGGTCTCCTTCATGCAAGACCTTGTCCATCGTAGTTTTTTGTTAATCATTCTGTATGTAGACTGTACGTAGTGGTTATTTGTCAAAGATACTCCGGTGCCTTAATGAAGCCATCCGCGAGAGAGAGAGAGAGAGAGAGAGAGAGAGAGAGAGAGAGAGAGAGAGAATTTTTGGATTCTGCAGGTTTGTATATTGGTGCTTTTGGGCCTTACACCTCTGAGCTGGTCCAGTTAAGGCGGAAGTATGGCCATTGGCATGGAGAAACTGATACTAGCAATTTGAAAGATAAACTTGAGTTTTTTGAATATGTTGAAGCTGTCAAGCTAACTGGAGATTTGAATGTTCCAGCTGGTCAGGTGTGGGGATTTTTAAGATGACTATTACTTTCTTTGTCCATGTTTGTTTATACAAGGCTACAGGGTAGATATCATTGAAGCCAAGTGGTACCTTGGAATTTGCAGGTTACCTTTCGGGCCAAGATTGGCAAGGACAGTAGGCTCTTGCACCGTGGTATCTATCCGGAGGAGCTGGGAGTGGTATGAATGGCTCCTAGTGTTTGATTTTTTAGTGGATGTGTATGCTTTTATCCCAAGCAATTTTTTGTTGATTGGTGATACACCCACAAAAGGCATGCCTTTGGTTTGAATTCTGATTGGCTAAATAAACCCAGTCTGACTATCAATAAAAGACATTGATTGTTACTCCTTATGCTTTCAGATTGCAAGGTATAAAGGCCAGGGCAGACTGGCAGAGCCTGGCTTTAAAAATCCTCAGTGGGTTGACGGGGAACTTCTGCTTCTTGATGGAAAGGTAAGCCTAATGTGATATTTGCTCATGTGAGTCTTATAATTTTGGAGACCACTATGTAAATGGGTCTGCTTCATTCTGCAGGGATTTGGGCATATAAATGGTGCAGAGCTTGGTTTTGTATATTCTGTTCCAGAAAGACATTTTCTTGTGCTTTTCAATCGGCTGAAGCTTCAGGTTGAGTGATTGATTTCAACAGTTTCTGGCAAGATAAACGATCTGCATGCCCTCCTGAGGTTTCACTACGTGGAATTCACACTTTAAAGGCTGTGCTCTTTGTTGGACCTGCACCAAGTAGAAAAAATAGCTTTTACAGCTCGTAACATGGTGACATGGACTGGCTTGGGTATACAAAGTGTGCCAGTCGGAGGGGCTGTTCAAAAGGGACCTACTCGGATGTAAGTAGTCCTTTGCTGAAAATATGAGGTAGTGAGGGGGTAAATGTATAGGGTTGTCATACCAGCCTCACAGTTAGGGATGGCAAATTGGACTTCTTTCTCTAAAGCTAGATGAGCTACATCCAGGGTTTAAAAATTTAGTATCATTTTGTCAGCTGGTCTCCACTTTTCTACTGGTTTCTTGGAGTAGATGGAGGACCTATCATGGCATTAACAGTGAGTGACCAGAAAACACAACTTTTTCAGGAATGTCCGATCTTTATTTAACTTATATCCTCTCCATCCAACGCTTGTCAAACACGTACATATAAATATGTATATGCCTGTGTTGTCAATCATAGTTACATGGTTAAGATGCCTTTACAGATAATGCATGTACTTTCAGGTGGAGGTAAGGAAAAAACTTCGTGGGCTGGAGTGTTGATTTATTAATGCATGTTACCAAAGCGAGGTGCTGTTGCAACTGAGCTCTGAGATAGTCTCTACTTTTTGGTTTCATCTATTTCTACAAAATATTAAAGGGGAAAGTAAGAGTAGAGTGTGAGCAGCTGTCATATATGAAGTGAGTAGTATAGTCATACCGAAGGAAACATGTTTGAATAGCACTAGAGAAGAGTTAATTCTTCGAACTACTTTGAAGCATGAAGAGTAGGAACAGAGGAGAGAGACTTTGGAAGACTTAGATTCTCCCAAGCTAACCTTTTATATCTTAAAAAAATTAAAATTTTTGGTTCGATGCCCCTTACTATGTTTGAAACCCCCTCTCTTGGTTTTCTTTATTGCTTGCGATAAGGAACAAGGCTGAATAATGACAGAATCTGTAAAATAAGCTGAAAATTGAACGTCTTTTTCAGCTTTGAATAGAATTGCAAACCCCTCTCCCGATGTGCCGAAGTGGAAGCCTTGGATTGATTTGTGTTTAAGTTGTTGAGGCTGGTGGTGGTGTATTTTGTTGCTCTCCGGGCTGAATCTACTGCTTTCCCCTCCCTCCCTCCCTCCCTCCCTCCCTCCCTCTCTCTCTCTCTCTCTCTCTCTCACACACACACACACACCAACCCACCCACAGCACCGACCCATTACCCCCATTGTGTTTGTTTGGGGCTGTTTACAAAGCTTGTAGAAGATGTGTAGAATGGTGAGAGTGGTAGCCTATTTACCAATGAAGTAGCCAATTAAGTTGGCGATCTAGTGGGCTAACTTTGTAGCAATTTGCGTCAGTTGATTTAGTGTGAGTGTTTGTGCTTTTCTGTATTATTTGCATTATCACATAGCTTCTTGTCCCTTATTAGATTGAGGCCCACATCATAGGATGATTCTCTACAAGTCCCTTGCCTCCAAAGAATGGTGTAAACTTGACCCTGTTGGTAGCTTATTACAATACATGCATTCAACGATAATGGAACACGCGGTGGATGTTCCCATTGCTCATCTTAGAACGTTGGAAATGGTGTTTAACCCCAAAGCTCCCATGGGTCTTGACTTGGGTTAATTGGAACCAATGTTTTTGCACAATTGGACGGAGAATCTTGATCAGTCTGCAACTTGATCTGGTTTTGGAACTCTCTAAATCTGGAATAATGAGTGAAAAACTTCTTGGTTACTTGCTAAAATTTGGTTATTTGGTGTGATTGGGATGGCAGTCTATGTTGCTTGCACACTTACCCTGAAGACCATGAAACGTGTACGATTATATTTGTGTCCAGTAAACCTAGTGGATTTGAAAACGCATTGGTCTTCTTTAACGAGTGAAATCAAACCTTGGAAGATTCATCATCATCAGCAACATTAAAATTTGATGCTTTTAAATCAGCCAAGATAACGCATGTACAATAAATGTGGTTACAGAGACGAGAAAAGCTTGATCCTTTGGAGTGGATGTGTTAGCCCCGTCAACATTGGTCAAAGACAAGTGTTAAGCGCCCTCCATTTGTACTTAAGTTACTTTCTTTAGTTACTCATTGTATTGCCGGTCTCTTCTTCCCTCTTGCTAGTGCAAAATGCTATGCTCGATTAGTGAAATGCTCTTTATTTTCCCTGGGACTAAAACTCAACAACAGGAAATGTCAAGATATATAAGTTTACATAGAGTTTGGTTGAAGACAGTTTTTTATTATTATAAAAAACTCCCTTAACACGGAGGGTTAGTTGTATTTTGTTGCTTCATCTTTCCCTTTCTTTATCTGAAGAGGCTTAAACAAAACACAAGCGTTTGTCATGGGCGTGAGATAAGCTTAGTCTTTGCGCTAAGCTGCCGATCACCTTTATTTACCAAGAAGACTTTTACTACTTATCAAGACTTTTATTTACCAGTTAGCGCGCTACTTGGCTTGGGGGAGGATGCGCAATACGTGTATTGATAGCCACATCGCTATATAGTAGCAACAATAAAACGATAAATTGCATGATTTTACAAGGCAAAATATTATATGATGTATTCCAGTGAAAATCAAGGAAGGTCCTTCCAAATGATTACACAGCTATAAGATTTTTGATAGATGTCTCTAGACTGCTATATATATATATATATACATTATGTTTCTAGTATATATATACATTCTTACGATGTAGGTCTTTCGTATTCACAGAAGTAATAATAGGGTGGTTGTGTATTTCTGTAAAAGCCTAAGGCCGCAGATCTCTGAGTTCCACTTTTCGAAATAAGTAAAAATAGAGAGATATTTTGTAGGTTGACAGAACCATGATCACATAGTTCGGAAGCACACTTCAATATCTTCCTTACAAGTCGGTGATCATTGAATTCGGAGTTTGGAAGCCTTGTGAAATTGCAAATCACTCAATTATGGGCAATTGGGGTCGTCCAAGCAATGCTCACTCATGTGAATGGTTGCATAAGACAAAGGCATCATGCATGACGATGAGCCAATAGCAAATGAGCACACTCATGGTGATGATGATGCAAGGGTTCAAATGAACATGAATGTGCATGATACTAGTGAAGGTCCACAATTGAACAGCGACATGCAAATGATGATGATGTAGACCGTGATGGATGCTAGAGATTAAGAATGAACGAAGAGATATGGTTCAATAACTCAAAGAAGAATTCAACTCACTTGGTGCATAATTCCCACATGAATGTGGATAAGAACTTGGATGCCTCTATGCCTAAGCTTGTATGCACATACAGGGAATTGAAAGACACAGAACCATCTGTCTCCTATTAACTTGTTTTAGGGAGTATGATCATAGTGTTTATATGTTGCTCCTAACACTTGCTCTAATCTTTTGACAAGATTTGGGCATGTAATAGAGGCTAGTGAGGAGATCCAGGATCTAACAATTGGATTCGTGATCGACAAAGTTACCAGGCAATTCAAGCTCAAGTAGACAACTGTATCAAGTCCTTCAAATTCCTATAAGAAAAAGGTTGGTAAATAAAGAATTGAGAGACTCACATGAAAAAACAAATCATACCCTTATGTGAAAAAGTATTAAAATAAGTTAAATCTCTTGTGATAAGAGTTATGGATAGCCTAAGTCACCTAGGTTAAGTTGGGACAAGAATCTTGAGTTGCGAAGAAGCAAAAGTTCAATGGTTGGAAGGAATATATTGGGAATGTCCCTATAAGAGTAGATTGGCACTTGGATAAAGAAGGACCCCTTGAAGGATTGTATCCCAGAAATGTACATGGAAATGTTTTTAGTGGCCTTGTTGAAATTGTGAAAATATGAACATAACTCTACTTGAAATTGTTTTCTTGTTTTGATAAAGGACTTTTTCACACCGATGCCTAGAAAGCATGACGACTCTATTTAAGTTTTTTAAGTGAAATTGTGGTCACTAACAAGCCGTGTGGGCCTGAGGCAAACTTGCATTGTGCAATGGATGAAAGAGGGTCCTCATCATAAATAAGTCACCATGTGAGTGGCATGATGTCTCATGTGGAACGACATCTTTTGAGGTCATGACCCTCCTTGATAAGAGCATAAGGGAGAGCTTTGAGCATGCCTGTGAGAGTGAGGGGAGATGAAGTGGCTTCTAAGTGTTGGGACTTGTGATGCTCTAGCCACTATAGCGGCTCACTGGTGGTGTATCTCGTAAAACCCAATGATCTCAAGCATGACACTAGGAGGGATATATTTTTCTCATTGATCTACCATCTATAAATCAAAAACTGGATAGAACGAAGGGCCATGATTTTAGAAAGTGACATGGGTGTTGGTTCCTAGACTCTGATGTGTTTTGATGGATTTTTGGATATAAGTTTGAATTGTGAATATGATGAAAGGCACATTGTTTATTTAACAAGGATTGATTTAAAAAATGTGTGTGTGTGTGTGTGTGTGTGTGTGTGTGTGCAGTCTAGTTAACCACTTTATCATGGAGCACATGTTTCTATTTTGCACACTTGCCTCTCCATATTGAGCTTGCAATCAATATATGGGTGGTCTGATACGAGCATTTCAAAACTTATGGAGTTTCCTCTCTATGTTTCACATGTTTGCATGATTAGTATTTAAAGTGGATGCCATATGGGTGGTCTGATATGAGCATTTCAAAACTTATGGAGTTTCCTCTCTATGTTTCACATGTTTGCATGATTAGTATTTAAAGTGGATGCCATATGGGTGGACTGATACGAGCATTTCAAAACTTACGGAGTTTCCTCTCTATGTTTCACATGTTTGCATGATTAGTATTTAAGTGGATGCCACATGAATGTCTTCTCTTTCTCCTTTACTGTTCGTTGTGTTATATCATATAAATTATTGAAGGATCAAATTCTACCAGAAGATAATGAGATGCCTTTGGACCGTGCATGAGCAAAATCAATGTTGCAATCCACAGGGATGGACTACAATACACACCATGCTTGTCCAAAGAACTGAATTCGCTTTCGGTAGAGTATGCCATTCTTCATAATAAGTGTCCACAGTGTGGTTTGTCGAGATATAGGTAAGATGTCCAAGGACAAAGGATCCCTGCTAAAGTCTTACGACACTTCTCATCATTCTACACATTCAAACAATGTTTGGATGAAAATTCATTTCATCTTTAATGAATTGGCACCGGAACACTAGATCCACAGATGACGTTATGCGTGTGCGCAGTTGCCACTGCTGATTCTCCAGCATGGAGGCATATTAACAAAGAGAAGTCGGTGGACTTTGGGGAAGAGCCTCATCACATTGGCCTTGTACTAGCAATGGATGTAGTCAATCCGTGTGAGTGAAAGCAAAAAGGAGTTTCAATGACAGGTAGGTGAGTACTTGATTGGATCCATAGTTTGAGTGGTTGGGCAGATAACTAGACCCATGGTGATGAGACGCGACTAGGCTCAGCTAATAGATTTGGAAGTAGTCAAGAAAAGAAAAACCATTAACACTTTCAAGTGAGAGGTCGTTAAGTTGAAGGAATCACGTGCATTATTTCTTAGAGGGGAATTTTTAATTAAGCCTTTAGGTGCCGCGCTGGGATAGCCATTTGATGATATAATGTAGGGGAGTCCTTGAGTAAGTCACTCTACAATTTTTGTTGCCCAAATAGAATAGAATTAATGGGACGGGGCCATTAAACCTTCTTATATTTGCATGTGGTGGTATTTTAAATGCGAATGATGTACAAAGCATATGTTATTTTATGTGTGCAAGTAGGGCATGACAACAACATACAGTGACATCTAGTGAAACTCTAGGCCACAATATCCACAATCAAATGTAGTATATTTAATGTATGTTGAGGTCTAGAAAATAGTAACATATAATAGACAAGAATACCTTGCTGAGGGATTGTCTCCACCATGGAACTCAAATTTTCGTTGAACTATCCATTTACTTCCTCCACTTTAACCCACTTTAAGGTATAATCGCCTAACTTCGTAGTGGTTTTCACAAGCTTCTATGTAAGCCGACTTCACAACTTTAAGCCTCTCTGTAGGTTGGTTTGTAGAGGACTTAAAGCATTTTCATCATATTGTGTGCATGTCAAAGGATTAAATTTCCTTTTAAAGCTAGTCTATCTTTCTCTTGATATAAGTTTGACTACTGTCCAGATTTTCAACCACTTTGTTAGTATCTTTCTCTATTGCAATCATATTAAGAAATTTAGCTTTTAGGAAACAATATGAGCACGTTACTATGATTTCCAAGATAAGACTATATTTACATGCTCTCGAACAACCCACCTACCTTTGCAACACAACATTCTAACGGTTTTTGATATTTTCCTTTAAACGTGACTGAAAAACACATGGTTTTTCTCTTTATCTTTTATATGAGCACGTGTAAAAACTAAAAAGTAATCAAAAGATATTTTTGTAAGTCTTCTTAATATCATATTCATAGTATTATTCTTTGTGTGGTTTAAAACCTATATTTTTAAAAATTATATGTTTATACCTTGGAATTGATTTGCATGTGTTCAACTATCCCTATATTGGGCAAATTAATTCCCAATCCATAGACATGATGCCATGCGTGTATGTGCATGTAAAAGTAATACCAACTTTGGAGTTTGTAAGTGTGAACGTATATGATAATCGACATACAGCTATGTAAATTTAGAAACTCCTTCCTTCTCTCCTTCAAAGTCCCAAAGTGGTAGCCTTTTCTATTGTGTTTCTCCACATGTCCCCACATGGTAATAGCCCTCACTCACTCAACATGGTTATGTTCTCAGGTTTGTCTCATAGGAAAAACTTGAAATTAGAATTTCCAGGAAGGTTAGACAGGCTTTGTGTCTCAGAATATAATGTACTATATTGTGCCATTATCTAAACCTAAAAGGGCATTTTAAACTCTTAAACTTAAGAAATCTTCTCCCAAATTCTCACATTAATACACCATATAAAAACTATTCATCTTTTAAATTATATTTAAAAAACACACATACGTTAACAACATAGATTATAAAAATTGAAGAGAGCAAGGAAAATTCTTCAGAAAGGGAAAATTTGCTTTCTTTTTCATGATGGAAGATATAGTAATATGGTCTTTGTTGCTCTATTCTCTTCCGTGATTCTGTGTTTTTCTATCATGAAACATAAGAAAATAAATATGTTTTTTTAATGGCTTGTCCTCAAGTTCTTCAATTCTTCACAACCACCATAAGCCATACTGCTTTAAATTTTTTGCTTCTCCATGTGAACTCTAGAAGGATTAAGAGCCATCGAGTAATCCTTTGCATGGCACAAGGCATATTGACCAAGTAGAGAAGTGATTGATGGTCTATGAAGAATACAAATTTGTTGGTGGCCCCAACAGATAATGGCAGTACTTCTTCATAGCATAGACCATCGAAAGTCCTTCTCGTTCCATGGTAGTGTAGTTTTTTTTTACCTCATTCAACTCATGCGGGCAACTGGCAAAGCTAATAGGGAAATCCATGTCATGCTCTCCTAGTTGTGCCAAAACGCACCTAGTTGTGGCGAAGGTCGAGGTGTCTATGTGCACATGGAAAATGATATCCCAGTTGGGAGATTGCAGAATGGGTATGCTTTCTAGGGATCTCTTGAGGGTGTCATATGCCTTTTGACACTCATCCATCCACTTAAATATGACGAGTAGCCATACAAGGATCTCACTATGTTGGCGTATAGGATGATAAATCGTTTACAGTATCCAACATGTCCCATAAAACGTTAAACACCCTTGAAGTTTGTGGGTGTTGGAAGCTCAAGAATGAGCTTCACCTTGCTTGCATATGCCATTTTTAGAAACAATGTGGCCTAGTATTATGTGTTGCTTCACCCAAAATTGGCATTTGAGCGGGCTGAGGGATAGTTGATACAATTTGCATTTTTTCAGTACCTTCCTAAAGCATTAGAGATGTGCTTGCTACTTGGAATTGACACAAAGGTCATCCATAAAAGCTTCAATGTCATTCCATGTTACCCTAGATTCCCTTGAGTATGATGTCGTCCTTGGTGGAACTTGGATACGTGACTTGTTGTATTCAATTGATGAATCCATGCAAACAGTCACCTCTTTAACACTCCTACAGGCATTGTACAATTGCTATCATGGGAGGAAGAGACCTTGGAAGAGCTAGAACTTCCAACCTATCTTCCTGAAAAGATCCCTAGGATTCTAATTGGATTGGATTTTTCTTATAAAATCACCACAGCTCAAGCAGCTTTATCCAACACGAGAAAACAATCTCATGACCCTCGAGTTATGGGATTTATTAGGTCAACCAACACTCAGAGCTCATCCTCAGAGAATTTCATTTACACGTCTTGAACATGCCATGTTTGGGGTACTTTGAACATACAATGTATATTGAAACTAACCCCCTTACTTGCAAGTTTTTTTGGTTGAGTACGTGTTGGAAGCAAATTTGATCTTGGAGCATAAATGGACTATTGCTACCCAAGCACCACTGTACTTTGCTAGTAGCGATAGAGTCATCATGATGGTCAACGACAAAAAGTTGACAATACCATCTATCTCCACTGATTGTTTGAGTAGCATAGCTAAAGTAACCGGAAACTTTAATGTTTTGTCCATTGGCTCCTCTTGCAAGACCATTGTCTAGTAGGGATGAGTTTAGATTGTCCCAATGACACCCAAGTGTCTATTGTCATGATGTTATGACTAGCTCGAGGTCTAATCAATGCGCGTTTATGCTTAACATCATTGCTTTGTAGGAAAATCCAACCATATCATGATAGAATCTTCAAGAGGAACCATGTATGCTTCAATTTTTGTGTCAGCTTCAGATCTCATCTCGGTTTCATATTCCCATTCACTTTCATCTTCTTTTTGGCTCTCAGCTTTTTCAAGAGTAACCAATGTGTACACTGGCACACGGCCCTCTGACAATTTTAAATGAGGTCTATTTGAAAACTTACAAATCCTCACAGTCCTGTTCTATGGAGCTCTTTATGTCTTGGTATAACTCATATGTTGAGCTCTTAAAGGTGCAAGTGCTGATGTTATGTTGGGTTTACCATGAGAGAAGAGCATTCCTCTAAATGAGGTTTTGAGAGACTGCTTTAATCTTGTAAGAGAATTATCTAATTCCTCACGTGCTTTCTCAACGCATAATTCGTGCTCTCTGTCTCTACTAATGACTCTTCTATAGAGAGTATATCTTCCTCTTGAAAGGAGAAGCGGTACTCCTCTGGGTTTTGTATTTTGGTTTCTTTTTTAGGTTTGGAATTATTAGGCTCAATCATAATTGGTGATCTTGTAAGACACTCAACCATGCTTAGCATGCTCTCCTGAGCTTGCTTTTTGCGTCCCGCATATGTCATGTGATTATGATTTTCAATTTGGGGTGGTGGTTGGGTGGGTTTTAGTTTCTTGATTGGTCTGTGAGGTGCACTGATGAGTGAAGAATCAAAACTTGTTTCATCCTCACTAAGTGACATACTAGAACTTTTTTCATCTTCTGACTTTCTTGGGATCGTCAGGTTTTCATTATGTTTGCCCATGCGACGAGATCGAATTTTCTTTTGGGTTTTTGTACCATGTGTTGCACATATAGGTTTTGAGGTTTGTGTGGTGGCCTTTGAGGTGGATGCTTCTGCATCATGTATGGCTTTTGGCTCTTTTGAGTTTATGTCCCCTTTTGGGTTTATGTTCTCCATAGGCTCCTTTTCCCTGTCGTTTAATTCAACCTTGGTTGTTTCGATAGTTTGTTGTTCCTTGTTTTTCTTGGGTTTTGGAAGGTTTTTCTTTTTCTTTTGGGTTCTACTTTAAAGCATGTTCTTCTACCCATGTTGAGGTATTGTATTTTACGTTCTTTTTAACCGTTTCTCGTGCTTTGGCTTGTAAGCGTGTAAGCACATTCAAAGGTACCATGGACAATTTCCCATTTTATACACTTAAGATGTTAAGAGTTGTATTGAAGCAACTCCTCTTGGGAAATCTTGGAACATGTGATCAATGCCACATCGTTTACACATTGGTTGCAAAGTGTCAGTGACCATGGGGATGGAAGTATTCCAAACTGTGCAGTCTGGCACTTTGTGAGGTCCATGATAATAGAAACAGTGAAGTGTTCGATTATTTGCCTCTTGAGTGGTTTCTACCCTTTGGACTGTTTCTGTTTGGTGCACGTGAGATGGGGGTTTTGCATCAATTGTGGATGAATTGGGACACTTTGTAGTATCATGATCAAAGGATTTAAAATATATGTAGTACAGAAAAAGAGGTGCCTTGTATGCACAATGGGGATTGGGATGGTCATAGTGATTGCACTTAACATAAGAGGATTTAAAATATATGTAGTACAGAAAAAGAGGTGCCTTGTATGCACAATGGGGATTGGGATGGTCATAGTGATTGCACTTAACATAAGGCATTTCGCTCCTTGTAGAGGCATTAAGGATGGTTGGTTTTGAAGGAGCTTATCTTCTCTTTTAGAGATGTCGATTGAAAGATTTTAAGCAAGGTTGCATAGAATTCGGCGAATGACAATTCTGAGATCAATCTTTGTTTTGCCATTGCTTCACTTGGTTTAGATGAGGAACACCTCGTAGCATGATCATCTTCCAGCATGTTGTCATCTAAACGTATTGCTTCTTTACAACATTGATTGAATGTTTTCGGGTTGGATATAATGATCAAGTTGTTTAAGATGTTATTCCTTAAGCCCATCATGAAACATCGCTTCAATTGAGAATCGTTTAATTTTTCCCATGACTCACATTATGAGTCCAAGAGTTTTATCCAAAGGATAAAGTCTCTAATGGTTTCGTTTGGGTTACGCTCAATTGAATAGAGTTCTTTTGTTGCACTCCACCGATCACCTTGTCTGGAAAATCCATGGATAAAGGCTATTTTCAAGGTTTTGAAGTTGGTCTTGATTGCTGGCATCAATGTGATGAACCATCAACTAGCCTTTTCCTCTAAGCATAGGTTCAATGCATGTACCTTGGTGGGGTAGTTGGGATTTCCAAAGGCTTCACATCTCTGTTCAAACATTTGTATGAATTGAACAGGATCTGTTATTCTATCGTATTTGCCCATGATTTTGGAAATTCGTACAACCGTATGTTTGTATGAGTCACTCAGGCCGTATGTGAGTGCTCTTGTGGGTAGGGACTCACTTAGTCCTTGGGTACCCCCCCTTCCTAGACTAGTCAGTATATCTAAGGTGTGGCCATCTAGGGGTTGAAAAGGGTTGGTACCTATAAGATTGGTGGGAATGTTAGGTAAGGGACCAAAGCTCGGTGTGGGATCGAAGTGACAGGGGTGTAAAACCCGATGATACGCCTGTTGTAGGCATGGCCAATGGTATTGGGAGGTGCATTTGGGGCATAGATCTTAATGGCTCAAAGATGTCAGCCACACCATTGGGTTCAGTCCTCATGTGATCTCTGGCAATCCCTCTATCGTTGCCATGTCTGATTGCCTAAATGCTCCTTAATGAGCAAGCAAACTTTTTTTTTAAACTTTTTATATTTTATCACACAGCCCATTACAACCTCAAGAGGCATGGCGTTCTCTTTGTTGGGTCAAACAAGTGTCTGCTCGCCCTAATTAGCTTAGGCACTATACGCACGTGAATAACCTGAGATATTTTTTCAGAAAAAGTGCATGCTAGTAACTATGGTAGTACTTCTTCATAGCATAGACCATCGAAATTCCTCCTAGTTCCATGGTAGTGTAGTTCCGTGTGGTAGTGTAGTTTTTTTTGTCGATTTCAACTCGTGCAGGCAATTGACAAAGCTAAGAGGGAAATCTATGTCATGCTCTCCTGGTTGTGCCAAAATACAACCAATTGTGGCAAAAGTGGAGGTGTCTATGTGCACATGGAAAATGATATCCCATTTGGGAGATTGCAGAATGGGTGTGCTTTCTAGGGCCCTCTTGGAGGGTGTCATCGGCCTTTTGACACTCATCCATCCACTCAAAGATGGCAAGTAGCCGATACAAGGGTCATCTCTATGTTGGTGTATGGGATGATAAATTGTCTATAGTATCCAACATGTCCCATCAAACGTTAGACACCCTTGAAGTTTGTGGGTACTGGATGCTCAAGAATGAGCTTCACCTTGCTTTCATCTACCATTTTCAGAAACAATGTGACCTAGTATTATGTGGTGCCTCACCCAAAATTGGCATTTGAGTGGGTTGAGGGATATTTGATACAATCTGCATTTTTCTAGTACCTTCCTAACACCCAAAATTGGCATTTGAGCGGGTTGAGGGATATTTGATACAATTTGCATATTCTAGTACCTTCCTAAAGCATTAGAGATGTGCGTAGTATTTGGAATTGACACAAAGGTCATCCATAAAAGCTTCAAGGAACTCCCTATGGTATTCCTTATATGTAGTGCACATAAGCCTTTGGAAAGTGCCTGGGGTATTGAGTAGGCCAAAATGGCATAACTTAGTATGCATAAGTGCCCCACTCTCTGTGGTGGCAAACATAATTTTATGTTGATTATTCGGGTTTATTTTCACTTCGTTATAGCCTAGGAATCCATCAAGGAAGCTGTAGGCCTCCTTGCCTGCCTACTCATTCCAGCACATGCTCGTTGAATGGTAACAGGTAATGGTCCTTCACCATGGCTGTATTAACCTTTTTGAGGTAATGCAAGCCCAAATATTCTTGTTTTTCTTGGATACTTTGACTATTGGATACTTTGACTATTCTTGTTTTTCTTGGATACTTTGACTGTTGGCGATAGCCATTCCATGTGCTCTATGTTGTAAATAAATCCAGCTTTGATCATTTTGTCAATCTCATCCTTGACCATTTTGGAATTTGGATTCATTTGGTAGGCTCTATGCCTTAATGGCCATGCTCCTTCTATAATGGGAATGGTGTGCTTGACCACCTCCAAGGGTACGTCCTTCATGTCCGTATACTTCCAAACAAAATAGCCTTGGAATTCTATGAGTAGGCCAATGAGGTCTTTTTCTTCTTCAAGGTCACGATCTTTCCCAATGTATGCTAGTTTGGAATCCTCATTAAATCCTTTTTCTTCTTCAACGTATCGATCTTTCCCAATGAGGTCTTTTTCTTCTTCAAGGTATCGATCTTTCTCAATGTATGCTAGTTTGGGATCCTCATTAAGTTATGCTAAGTTGACCTTTTAACCTCATCCAGTCTATTGTAAGATGTCCTAGGCTTCTTGTCAGGGTCTCTCTTTGCCTTTTCAATGTGTACAAAGCAGTCACCCACACTATATGTTTTGAAACACACAGGCACCTATCTGAGGTCTTTTGTACATGTGCTTTCTTGTAGAGTACGCTTAGCTTCTTTTTCAGGTTCTACTAAGGCTTTGTTCTTTACCCTTTTAGCAGAGAGAGCGAGAGCGCTTTATAGACTCACTCGATCTTGTGGGGTCATCTCTCTCTGTGGCCATTAACTTGATCGGAATTTCAGAAAGACTGAGCTCTTTTTGCCACACTGATGGTGGTAGAAGTCTACATGGGGGTCTATGGCCTGGACGTATTGAAGCCAATGATGGTCTTCTTTCCCTCCCTGGAAAATATATAGATCATCCCTTTTTGATCTTTTTGGGCCCCAAGCGACCATATCTTGGTCATGTGAAGATGGCCTTTCTTGTGCATGATGTTGCAGCGCTTAACATATATATACGGAAGCGATTTCCTTGCCATCTGTCGTGGCATATCTTGTGCATGTTCTCATTAGAAGGATGCCCATATTTGCAAGAATGTGAATCCAATTTTTTGAGTCTTCAGGAGGCAAACTATGAACTTTTACTTCCTCGCCCCCAATGTTTTGTGATGACAAGTTTGGTACATGTTTAGCTAAGTGGTGTTATTGGGGGATTAGATTCTTTGGCAAAAGGTCCACCACTCATTGGATGAGTTTACCATGTTTGTAAGTTCACCTTAAGGGTTTCATTTCTCTTTCAAACATAGATGTGGTCAATGTCCCAAACGTGGACCATACGGAGGTTCTAAAACCTATTTTCCATCACTGTCTCAAGATGGAAAAAAAATTTGAGAACTTTTTCCTTGTTTTGCAGCACGTTTTTGAGAGTATTCCAAAAGGAAATTTGAAAAACTCTATATGAGAGAGTTGTATTTTTTGAGTACTACAACTTTGTCTCCCTGAGTCTTTCATGATTTTGTCGTTTAGACCCTAAAAAAGTAGCCGGAATATGGTTTGCAATCATTTTTATGTTGTTTTTTTAAATGATTTTTCGTGCTTTTCGCGCTATTTTTTGCCTTGATTTTCGAGTCAAATTTTCAGGTGTTGCTGGCTGGAGGCCAAAACAATCCATTTTGACTTTAGACGACTGAGACAAAAGTTAAAAAGCTCGATGTCAGCTTTCCGATAAGCCCTAGAGCGCTTTCATCGGATTCATGGTTTAGGAGATTCGAGCCTCCAAACAAGGGTGTTTTCCAGAGTTTGTTCTTGTTTAGAATAAACTTATACAATTTGATTGAGAATCCAGCAATGTTGTGAAGAGAGAAGAGTGTTTGATTTCTTATAATTTAAAACATGTACTCACATTACAACTTTAGCATGTAATCAAGCTTGCATTATGCTCCTTGTACACTTGCTCCAAGGCTTGCAATAGTCATTTTACCAAAGAGAAACGAACAATGCCCTCACAAGGGCATAACCAATGCAAGAAGCATTAGTGATTAATTGTTGGAATTTTTGCATGTATAGAGTAAAACTGATTAGGAAAATGTGTGGGAATGATAAAGAGAAAGTAGAGGCTCGAGGTAATGCAACCAATATGCAAGGGAATGATGAGAATCCCATCATATGCACAAGAATTTTAATCTAAACCCCGTCTTCTCTCAAATCCCTTATGCACTTGGCCAAATTGATCAAGAAATACACAACTGTGTAGAGATCAAGGGAAGAAGAATTATGGATTGAAATGTCAAGAATTCCCACAATAATTCCTAATTTTGAAGGTAACTTTCTCGATGTGCAGAAGCGATGCAAGGGTTTGATTTCTTACAATTCAAAGCATGTACTCACATTACAACTTCAGCATGAAATCAAGCTTGCATTATGCTCCCTGTACACTTGCTCCAAGGCTTGCAATAGTCATCCAACCAAAGAGAAATGAACAATGCCCTCACCAAGGCATAACCAATCCAAGAAGCGTTAGTGATTAATTGTTGGATTTTTTTGCATGTATAGACTAAAAGTGATTAGGAAAATGTGTGGGAATGAAAAAAAGAAAAGAAGAGGCTTAAGGCAATGCAACCAATATGCAAGGGAATGATGAGACTCCCATCATATGCACAAGAATTTTACCCTAAACCCCGTCTTCTCTCAAAACCCTAATGCACTTGTGGTGAAATTGATCAAGAAATGCACAATTGTGTAGAGAAGATCAAGCGAAGAAGGATTATGGATTAAAAAGTCAAGAAATCCCACAATAATTCCTAATTTTAAATGTATCTTCCCCGATATGCAAAGGCGATGGTGGCAAGGAGAATGGTTGGAGTCCCAAGGTCTGAGAGGGAACATACAAAGCAACTTCTTCAATTTTAATTTATGACATCCAAAATCAATTCCAATGTAACCACCTGTTGCTCCGTATGTTCAGTCATCTCAGACCTTGGGTCTCCAACCATTCTCCTTTCCATCGCCTCTGCATATCGGGGAAGTTACCTTGAAAATTAGGAATTATTGTGGGATTTCTTGAATTTTCAATCCATAATCTTTCTTCCCTTGATCTCTTGTACACACTTATGCATTTCTTGATGAATTTGGCCAAGTGCATTAGGGTTTTGAGAGAAGACGGGGTTTAGGAAAAATTCTTGTGCATATGATGGGATTCTCATCATTCCCTTGCATATTGGTTGCATTGCCTTGAGCCTCTACTTTCTCTTTATCATTACCACACATTTTCCTAATCAATTTTACTCTATACATGCAAAAAATCCAACAATTAATCACTAATGCTTCTTGCATTGATTATGCCTTGGTGAGGGTATTGTTCGTTTCTCTTTGGTTGGATGTCTATTGCAAGCCTTGGAGCAAGTGTACAAGGAGCATAATGCAAGCTTGATTACATGCGAAAGTTGTAATGTGAGTACATGCTTTGAATTGTAAGAAATCAAATAGTCTACTCTCTTCACGTTGCTAGATTCTCAATCAAATTGTATAAGTTTATTCTAAACAAGCACTAGAATCTAGCATGTTGAGAGGAAGTTCTATTGTCCTCTGAGTGAGTTTCCTTGAGCAAAAATCTAGGAGGAGGGTGTGGCAAAGGAGACCCCAAAAAGAAGGGCGAGTTTAGAAATGGTGCCTCATTCTGTCGTTGAATTTCAGTTTTTATTTATGACATCCAAAATCAATTCCAATGTAACCACCTGTTGCTCCGTATGTTCAGTCTCAGACCTTGGGTCTCCAACCATTCTTTTTGCCCTCCCCTCTGCATATCGGGGAAGGTACCTTCAAAATTAGAAATTATTGTGGGATTTCTTGACTTTTTAATCCATAATCCTTCTTCCCTTGATCTCCTGTACACAATTATGGATTTCTTGATGAATTTGGCCAAGTGCATTAGGGTTTTGAGAGAAGACGGGGCTTAGGGTAAAATTATTTAGCATATGATGGGATTCTCATCATTCCCTTGCATATTGGTTGCATTGCCTCGAGCCTCTACTTTCTCTTTATCATTCCCACACATTTTTCTAATCAATTTTACTCTATACATGCAAAAAATCCACCTTCTTGCATTGGTTATGCCTTGGTGAGGGCATTGTTTGTTTCTCTTTTGTTGGATGACTATTGCAAGCCTTGGAGCAAGTGTACAAGGAGCATAATGCAAGCTTGACGACATGCTAAAGTTGTAATGTAAGTACATGCTTTGAATTGTAAGAAATCAAACACTCTACTCTCTTCACATTACTGGATTCTCAATCAAATTGTATAAGTTTATTCTAAACAAGCACTAGAATCTAGCATGTTGAGAGGCAGTTCTATTGTCCTTTGAGCGACTTCTTTTGACCAAACAAAAACATCTAGTAGAGCGTGGCAAAGGAGACCAAAAAAGAAGAGCAAGTTTAGAAATGGTGCCTCATTCTTTCGTTAAATTTTTATTTTCATTTATGACATCCAAAATCAATTCCAATGTAACCACCTATTGCTCCGTATGTTCCGTCTCAGACCTTAGGTCTCCAACCATTCTCCTTGCTAACGCCTCTGCATATTGGGGAAGTTACCTTTAAAATTAGGAATTATTTTGGTATTTCTTGACTTTTCAATCCATAATCCTTATTCCCTTGATCTCCTCTACACAATTAAGCATTTCTGGGATCAATTTGGCCAAGTGCATTAGGGTTTTGAGAGAAGACGGAGTTTAGGGTGAAATTCTTGTGCATATGATGGGATTCTCATCATTCCCTTGCATATTGGTTGCATTGCCTTGAGCCTCTACTTTCTCTTTATCATTCCCACACATTTTGCTAATCAATTTTACTCTATATATGCAAAAAATCCAACAATTAATCACTAATGCTTCTTGCATTGGTTATGCCTTTGTGAGGGCATTGTTCGTTTCTCTTTGGTTGGATGACTATTGCAAGCCTTGGAGCAAGTGTACAAGGAGCATAATGCGAGCTTTTTTACATGCTAAAGTTGTAATGTGAGTGAATGCTTTGAATTGTAAGAAATCAAACACTCTACTCTCTTCACATTGTTGGATTCTCAATCAAATTGTATAAGTTTATTCTAAACAAGCACTAGAATCTAGCATGTTGAGAGGGAGTTCTATTGTCCTCTGAGCGAGTTCCTTTGAGCAAACAAAATAATCTAGCAGGGCATGGCAAACTCATCATTCCCTTGCATATTGGTTGCATTGCCTCGAGCCTCTAGTTTCTCTTTATGATTCCCACACATTTTCCTAATCAGTTTTACTCTATACATGCAAGAAATCCAACAATTAATCACTAATGCTTCTTACATTGGTTATGCCTTGGTGAGGGCATTGTTCGTTTCTCTTTGGTTGGAAAATCGTATTTAGGTTGGCCCCAAAAAGTGAAAATTTTTTATTTTTTATTTTTTTACAATTTGATGTGGAAAATGATGGTCAACTTTTAGATGTAGAAAACATAGGAAAGTTCAAGGTGGATTGGCATCTTGGGGGAGATTTGAAGACAATTAAATGCATGATGGGTTCTGCTTAAGGCGCGACATCAAGATGGCCTTGTCCATACTACAATGCTCAAGATTGTGCACCCTCTGGAAAGTGCTCTGATGCAAGCTGCTCTTCTACACTAGCACTCGTTCCTATTGCCTTCACTTCCTTGTCATCCCTCAAATACCCTGCCAACTGCAATGCAGGCATCTCTACCTCCTCATCCGAATCCTCATCGCTAATAAGGAACGCAAAAGTGGCGAGCCACGAGAGGAACCTAGTTCCTAAATTGTCCTTCCCCAACCTCTTTACCTCCTTCTTATTGAAGGTACAGTAAGCTCCTACGGGGATGCATATGTCGATGAAGCGTTTAAGGCGTTGGATGTGGGGGCGGGCATATTGTTGAATGTACTTAAGCAGCTCAACAGGCACCCATCGATCATTGGGGCAATGGGAAAAGGAGATGGAGTGGGGAGCCAAGTATTGCTCCATGTATGCAATCTGCATCTCATAATGTTAGGACGCAAGGGCGAGCAACTTTTCAAAGTCGACTTCACAAGAGAACATAACAAAGAGCTCGCTCTTGCCCGCCCATGGGGGGAGTGGTGGAGAGGAACTCACAGAAGTTGTCAAAGTGGGTAGCCATGTGAATGCAAAGAGATAGTGTGAGCTCGTCCTTAGTTTCTCAAAAAATCCAACAATTAATCACTAATGCTTCTTGCACTGGTTATGCCCTGGTGAGGACATTGTTCATTTCTCTTTGGTTGGATGACTATTGCAAGCCTTGGAGCAAGTGTACAAGGAGCATAATGCAAGCTTGATTACATGCTAAAGTTGTAATGTGAGTACATGCTTTGAATTGGATGAAATCAAACACTCTACTCTCTTAACATTGCTGGATTCTCAATCAAATTGTATAAGTTTATTCTAAACAAGCACTAGAATCTAGCATGTTGAGAGGGAGTTCTATTGTCCTCTGAGCGAGTTCCTTTGAGCAAACAAAAAAATCTAGCAGGGCATGGTAAAGGAGACCCTAGAAAGAAGGGAGAGTTTAGAAAAGGTGCCTCATTCTTCCGTTGAATTTCAATTTTAATTTATGACATCCAAAATCAATTACAATGTAACCACTTGTTGCTCTGTATGTTTCGTCTCAGACCTTGGGTCTCCAACCATTTTCCTAGCCATCGCCTCTATATATCGGCAAAGTTACCTTCAAAATAAGGAATTATTGTGGGATTTTGTGACTTTTGAATCCATAATCCTTCTCCCTTGATCTCCTCTACAAAATTGTGCATTTCTTGATCAATTTGGCCAAGTGCATTAGGGTTTTGAGAGAAGACGGGGTTTAGGGTAAAATTCTTATGTATATGATGGGATTCTCATCATTCCCTTGCATATTGGTTGCATTGCCTTGAGCCTCTACTTTCTCTTTATCATTCCCACACATTTTTCTAATCAGTTTACTCTATACATGCAAAAAATCACACAATTAATCACTAATGCTTCTTGCATTGGTTATGCCTTGGTGAGGGCATTGTTCGTTTCTCTTTGGTTGGATGAGTATTGCAAGCCTTGGAGGAAGTGTACAAGGAGCATAATGCAAGCTTTATTACATGCTAAAGTAGTACTTAATGTGAGTACATGCTTTGAATTGTGAGAAATCAAATACTCTACTCTCTTCACATTGTTGGAGTCTCAATCAAATTGTATAAGTATATTCTAAACAAGCACTAGAATCTAGCATGTTGAGAGGGAGTTCTATTGTCCTCTGAGCGAGTTCCTTTGAGCAAACAAAAAAATCTAGCATGTTGCGAGGGAGTTCTATTTTCCTCTAAGCGAGCTCTTTTGAGCAAACAAAAAAATCTAGCAGGCCGGGGCAAAGGAGACCCCAAAAAGAAGGGCGAGTTTAGAAATGGTGCCGCATTCTTCCATTGAATTTCAATTTTAATTTATGACATCCAAAATCAATTTCAATGTAACCACTTGTTGCTCCATATGTTCAGTCTCAGAGCTTGGGTCTCCAACCATTCTCCTTGCCATCGCCTCTGCATATCGGGGAAGTTACCTTAAAATAAGGAATTACTATGGGATTTCTTGACTTTTCAATCCATAATCCTTCTTCCCTTGATCTTCTCTACACAATTGTGCATTTCTTGATCAATTTGGCCAAGTGCATTAGGGTTTTGAGAGAAGACAGGGTTTAGGGTAAAATTCTTGTGCATATGATGGGATTCTCATCATTTCCTTGCATATTGGTTGAATGCCTGAAGCCTCTACTTTCTCTTTATCATTCCCACACATTTTTAAAATCAGTTCTACTCTATACATGCAAAAAATTCAACAATTAATCACTAATGCTTCTTGCATTGGTTATGCCTTGGTGAGGGCATTATTTGTTTCTCTTTGGTTGGATGACTATTGCAAGCCTTGGAGCAAGTGAACAAGGAGCATAATGCAAGCTTGATTACATGCTAAAGTTGTAATGTGAGTACATGCTTTGAATTGTAAGAAATCTAACACTCTACTCTCTTCATGCTAAAGCCTTGGATGACTATTGCAAGCCTTGGAGCAAGTGAACAAGGAGCATAATGCAAGCTTGATTACATGCTAAAGTTGTAATGTGAGTACATGCTTTGAATTGTAAGAAATCTAACACTCTACTCTCTTCACATTACTAGATTCTTAATCGAATTCTATAAGTTTATTCTAAACAAGCACTAGAATCTAGCATGTTGAGAGAGAGTTCTATTGTCCTCTAACCGAGTTCCTTTGAGCAAACAAAGTTGTAATGTGAGTACATGCTTTGAATTGTAAGAAATCAAACACTCTACTCTCTTCACATTGCTGGATTCTCAATCAAATTGTATAAGTTTATTCTAAACAAGCATTAGAATCTAGCATGTTGAGAGGGAGTTCTATTGTCCTCTGATCGAGTTCCTTTGAGCAAACAAAAAAATCTGGCAGGGCGTGGAAAAGGAGACCCCAAAAAGAAGGGCAAGTTGAAAGAATAAGGCACAATTTCTAAACTCGCCCTTCTTTTTGGGGTCTCCTTTGCCACGCCTTGCTAGATTATTTTGTTTGCTCAAAGGAACTCGCCCAGAGGACAGTAGAACTCCCTCTCAACATGCTAGATTCTAGTGCTTATTTAGAATAAGTTTATACAATTTGATTGAGAATCCAGCAATGTGAAGAGAGTAGAGTGTTTGATTTCTTACAACTCAAACCATGTACTCACATTACTACTTTAGCATGTAACCAAGCTTGCATTATGCTTCCTATACATTTGCTCTGCAAGGCTTGCAATAGTCATCCAACCAAAAAGAAACGAACAATGCCCTCACCAAGGCATAACCAATGCAAGAAGCATTAGTGATTAATTGTTGGATTTTTTGCATGTATAGAATTAACTGATTAGAAAAATGTGTTGGAATGATTTAGAGAAAGTAGAGGCTCAAGGCAGTGCAACCAATTTGCAAGCAAATGATGAGAATCCCATCATATGCACAAGAATTTTACCCTAAACCCCGTCTTCTCTCAAAACCCTAATGCACTTGGCCAAATTGAACAAGAACTACATAATTGTGTACAAGAGATCAAGGAAAGAAGGATTATGGATTGAAAAGTCAAGAAATCCCACAATAATTCCTAATTTTGAAGGTAACTTCACCGATATGGAGAGGCGATGGAAAGGAGAATGGTTGGAGAACCAAGGTCTGAGACGGAACATACGGAGCAACACGTGATTACATTGGAATAGATTTTGGATGTCATAAATTAAAATTGAAATTTAACAAAAGAATGAGGCACCATTACTTAATGCACCATTCTTTTTGGGGTCTCCTTTGCCACGCCCTGCTAGATTTTTTTGTTTACTCAAAGGAACCCACTTAGAGGACAATTGAACTCCCTCTCAACATGCTAGATTCTAGTGCTTGTTTAGAATAAACGTATACAATTTGATTGAGAATCTAGCAATGTGAAGAGAGTAGAGTGTTTGATTTCTTACAATTCAAAGCATGTACTCACATTACAACTTTAGCATGTAATCAGGCTTGCATTATCCTCCTTGTACACTTGCTCCAAGGCTTGCAATAGTCATCCAACCAAAGAGAAATGAACAATGCCCTCACCAAGGCATAAGCAATGTGAAGAATCCAGCAATGTGAAGAGAGTAGAGTGTTTGATTTCTTACAATTCAAAGCATGTACTCACATTACAAATTTAGCATGTAATCAGGCTTGCATTATGCTCCTTGTACACTTGCTCCAAGGCTTGCAATAGTCATCCAACCAAAGAGAAATGAACAATGCCCTCACCAAGGCATAAGCAATGCAAGAAGCATTAGTGATTAATTGTTGGATTTTTTCAATGAATAAAGAAAAACTGATTAGGAAAATGTGTGGGAAGGATAAAGAGAAAGCAGAGGCTCGAGGAAATGCAACCAATATGCAAGGGAATGATGGGAATCCCATCATATGCACAAGAATTTTACCCTAAACCCCGTCTTCTCTTAAAACCCTAATGCACTTGGCCAAATTCATCAAGAAATACATAATTGTGTATAGGAGATCAAGGGAAGAAGAATTATGGATTGAAAAGTCAAGAAATCCCACAATAATTTCATATTTTGAAGGTAACTTCCCCGATATGTAGAGGCGATGGCAAGGAGAATGTTTGGAGACCCAAGGTCTGAGACTGAACATACAGAGCAACAGGTGGCTACATTGGAACTGATTTTGGATGTGATAAATTAAAATTGAAATTCAATGAAAGAATGAGGCACCATCTCTAAAATCGCCCTTTTTTTTGAAGTCGCCTTTGCCACACCTTGTTAGATTATTTTGTTTGCTCAAAGGAATTTGCTCAGAGGACAATAGAACTCCCTCTCATCATGCTAGATTCTAGTGCTTGTTTAGAATAAACTTATAGAATTTGATTAAGAATCTAGCAATACGAAGAGAGTAGAGTGTTTGATTTCTTACAATTCAAAGCATGTACTCACATTACAACTTTAGCACGTAATCAAGCTTGCATTATGCTCCTTGTATACTTGCTCCAAGGCTTGCAATAGTCATCCAACCAAAGAGAAATGAACAATGCCCTCACCACAAGGCATAACCAATGCAAGAAGCATTAGTGGTTAATTGTTGGATTTTTTGCATGTATAAAGAGTAAAACTGATTAGGAAAATGTGTGGGAATGATAAAGAGAAAGTAGAGGCTCGAGGCAATCCAACCAATATGCAAGGGAATGATGAGAATCCCATCATATGCACAAGAATTTTACCCTAAATCTCGTCTTTTCTCAAAACCCTAATGCACTTGGCCAAATTCATCAAGAAATGCACAATTGTGTAGAGGAGATCAAGGAAAGAAGGATTATGGATTGAAAAGTCAAGAAATTCCATAATAATTCCTAATTTTGAAGGTAACTTCCCCGAGATGCATAGGCGTTGGCAAGGAAAATGGTTGGAGACCCAAGGTCTAAGACGGACTTTACGGAGCAATAGGTGGTTACATTGGAATTGATTTTGAATGTCATAAATTAAAATTGAAATTCAACGAAAGAATGAGGCACCATTTCCAAACTCGCCCTTCTTTTTGGGGTGTCCTTTGCCAAACCCTACTAGATTTTCTTGTTTGCTCAAAGGAACTCGCTCAAAGGACAATAGACCTCCCTCTCAACATGCTATATTCTAGTGCTTGTTTAGAATAAACTTATACAATTTGATTGAGAATCTAGCAGTGTGAAGAGAGTAGAGTGTTTGATTTCTTACAATTCAAAGCATGTACTCACATTACAACTTTAGCATGTAATCAAGCTTGCATTATGCTCCGTGTACACTTGCTCCAAGGCTTGCAATAGTCATCCAACCAAAGAGAAACGAACAATGCCCTCACCAAGGCATAAAGCCAATGCAAAAAGCATTAGTGATTAATTGTTGGATTTTTTGTATGTATAGAGTAAAATTGATTAGGAAAATGTGTGGGAATGATAAAGAGAAAGTAGAGGCTCGAGGCAATCCAACCAATATGCAAGGGAATGATGAGAATCCCATCATATGCACAAGAATTTTACCCTAAATCTCGTCTTTTCTCAAAACCCTAATGCACTTGGCCAAATTCATCAAGAAATGCACAATTGTGTAGAGGAGATCAAGGAAAGAAGGATTATGGATTGAAAAGTCAAGAAATCCCATAGTAATTCCTAATTTTGAAGGTAACTTCCCCGAGATGCAGAGGCGTTGGCAAGGAAAATGGTTGGAGACCCAAGGTCTAAGACGGACTTTACGGAGCAATAGGTGGTTACATTGGAATTGATTTTGGATGTCATAAATTAAAATTGAAATTCAACGAAAGAATGAGGCACCATTTCCAAACTCGCCCTTCTTTTTGGGGTGTCCTTTGCCAAACCCTACTAGATTTTCTTGTTTGCTCAAAGGAACTCGCTCAAAGGACAATAGACCTCCCTCTCAACATGCTAGATTCTAGTGCTTGTTTAGAATAAACTTATACAATTTGATTGAGAATCTAGCAGTGTGAAGAGAGTAGAGTGTTTGATTTCTTACAATTCAAAGCATGTACTCACATTACAACTTTAGCATGTAATCAAGCTTGCATTATGCTCCGTGTACACTTGCTCCAAGGCTTGCAATAGTCATCCAACTAAAGAGAAACGAACAATGCCCTCACCAAGGCATAAAGCCAATGCAAAAAGCATTAGTGATTAATTGTTGGATTTTTTGTATGTATAGAGTAAAACTGATTAGGAAAATGTGTGGGAATGATAAAGAGAAAGTAGAGGCTCGAGGCAATCCAACCAATATGCAAGGGAATGATAAGAATCCCATCATACGCACAAGAATTTTTTCCTAAACCCCGTCTTCTATCTCAAAACCCTAATACACTTGGCCAAATTGAACAAGAAATGCATAATTATGTACAGGAGATCAAGGGAAGAAGGATTATGGATTGAAAAGTCAAGAAATCTCACAATAATTTCTAATTTTGAAGGTAACTTCCCCGAGATGCAGAGGCGTTGGCAAGGAAAATGGTTGGAGACCCAAGGTCTAAGACGGAACATACGGAGCAATAGGTGGTTACATTGGAATTGATTTTGGATGTCATAAATTAAAATTGAAATTCAATGAAAGAATGAGGCACCATTTCCAAACTCGCCCTTCTTTTTGGGGTCTCCTTTGCCAAACCCTACTAGATTTTTTTGTTTGCTCAAAGGAACTCGCTCAAAGGAAAATAGAACTCCCTCTCAACATGCTAGATTCTAGTGCTTGTTTAGAATAAACTTATACAATTTGATTGAGAATCTAGGAGTGTGAAGAGAGTAGAGTGTTTGATTTCTTACAATTCAAAGCATATACTCACATTACAACTTTAGCATGTAATCAAGCTTGCATTATGCTCCCTGTACACTTGCTCCAAGGCTTGCAATAGTCATCCAACCAAAGAGAAATGAATAATGCCCTCACCAAGGCATAACCAATGCAAAAAGCATTAGTGATTAATTGTTGGATTTTTTGCATGTATAGAGTAAAACTGATTAGGAAAATGTGTGTGAATGATAAAGAGAAAGTAGAGGCTCAAGGCAATGCAACCAATATGCAAGGGAATGATGAGAGTCCCATCATATGCACAAGAATTTTTTCATATGCAAGGAGAATGGTTGGAGACCCAACCTCTTAGACGGAACATACGGAGCAACAAGTGGTTACATTGGAATTGATTTTGGATGTCATGAATTAAAATTGAAATTCAACGGAAGAACGAGGCACCATTTTTAAACTCGCCCTTCTTTTTGGGGTCTCCGCCATGCCCTGCTAGATTATTTTGTTTGCTCAAAGGAACTCACTCAGAGGACAATAGAACTCCCTCCCAACATGCTAGATTCTAGTGCTTATTTAGAATAACTTTTACAATTTGATTGAGAATCCAGCAACAATATGAAGAGAGTAGAGTGTTTGATTTCTTACAATTCAAAGCATGTACTCACATTACAACTTTAGCATGTAATCAAGCTTGCATTATGCTTCTTGTACACTTGCTCCAAGGCTTGCAATAGTCATCCAACCAAAGAGAAATGAACAATGCCCTCACCAAGGCATAACCCTAAACCCTGTCTTCTCTCAAAACCCTAATGCACTTGGCCAAATTCGACAAGAAATGCATAATTGTGTACAGGAGATCAAGGGAAGAAGGATTACGGATTGAAAAGTCAAGAAATCCCACAATATTTCTTAATTTTCAAGGTAACTTCCCCAATATGTAGAGGCGTTGGCAAGGAGAATGGTTGGAGACCCAAGTTCTGAGACGGAAGATATAGAGCAACAGGTGGTTACATTGGAATTAATTTTGGATGTTATCAATTAAAATTGAAATTCAACGAAAGAATGAAGCACCATTTCTAAACTCGCCCTTCTTTTTGGGGTCTCCT
The DNA here is from genome assembly GCF_041138505.1 of Cibotium barometz. Classification (NCBI taxonomy): domain Eukaryota; kingdom Viridiplantae; phylum Streptophyta; class Polypodiopsida; order Cyatheales; family Cibotiaceae; genus Cibotium; species Cibotium barometz. Next base: position 56,486,417 of record NC_141059.1, read on the forward strand.
TTGCCACACCCTGCTAGATTTTTTTGTTTGCTCAAAGGAACTCTCTCAAAGGACAATAGAACTCCCTCTCAACATGCTAGATTCTAGTGCCTTGTACATTTGCTCCAAGGCTTGCAATAGTCATCCAACCAAAGAGAAACGGACATTGCCCTCACCAAGGCATAATGAATGCAAGCAGCATTAGTGATTAAATGTTGGATTTTTTGCATAAATAGAGTAAAACTGATTAGGAAAATGTGTGGGATAAATAAAGAGAAAGTAGAGGCTCGAGGGAATGCATTCAATATGCAAGGAAATGATGAGAATCCCATCATATGCACAAGAATTTTACCCTAAACCTCGTCTTATCTCAAAACCCTAATGCACTTGGCCAAATTGAACAAGAAATGCATAATTGTGTACAAGAGATCAAGGGAGGAAAGATTATGGATTGAAAAGTTAAGAAATCCCACAATAATTCCTAATTTTGAAGGTAACTTCCTTGATATGCAAAGGCGATGGCAAGGAGAATGGTTGGAGACCCAACCTCTACGACGGAACATACGGAGCAATAGGTGGTTACATTGGAATTGATTTTGGATGTCATGAATTAAAATTGCAATTCAACGGAAGAACGAGGCACCATTTCTAAACTCGCCCTTCTTTTTGGGGTCTCCTTTGCCATGCCCTGCTAGATTATTTTGTTTGCTCAAAGAAACTCGCTCAGAGGACATTACAACTCCCTCTCAACATGCTAGATTCTAGTGCTTGTTTAGAATAAACTTATACAATTTGATTGAGAATCCAGCAATGTGAAGAGAGTAGAGTGTTTAATTTCTTACAATTCAAAGCATGTACTCACCTTACAACTTTGTAATGTAATCAAGCTTACATTATGCTCCTTGTACACTTGCTCCAAGGCTTGCAATAGTCATTCAACCAAAGAGAAACCAACAATGCCATCACCAAGGCATAACCAATGCAAGCAGCATTAGTGACTAATTGTTGGATTTTTTTACATTTATAGAGTAAAACTGATTAGGAAAATGTGTGGGAATGATAAAGAGAATGGTTGGAGACCCAAGGTCTAAACAGAGCAACAGGTGGTTACAATGGAATTGATTTTGGATGTCATAAATTAAAATTGAAATTCAACGGAAGAATGAGGCACCATTTCTAAACTTGCCCTTCTTTTTTTGGTCTCCTTTGCCATGCTCTACTAGATTTTTTTGTTTGCTCAAAGGAACTTGGACAATAGAACTCCCTCTCAACATACTAGATTCTAGTGCTTGTTTAGAATAAACTTATACAATTTGATTGAGAATCCATCAATGTAAAGAGAGTAGAGTGTTTGATTTCCTACAATTCAAAGCATGTACTCAAATTACAACTTTAGCATGTAATCAAGCTTGCATTATGCTCCTTGTACACTTGCTCCAAGGCTTTCAATAGTCATCCACAATAGTCATCCAACCAAAGAGAAACGAACAATGCCCTCACCAGGCATAACCAATGCAAGAAGGATTAGTGAATAATTGTTGGATTTTTTGCATGTATAGAGTAAAACTGATTAGAAAAATATGTGGGAATGATAAAGAGAAAGTAGAGGCTCGAGGCAATCCAACCAATATGCAAGGGAATGATAAAAATCCCATCATATGCACAATAATTTTACCCTAAGCCCCGTCTTCTCTGAAAACCCTAATGTACTTGGCTAAATTCATCAAGAAATGCATAATTGTGTACAGGAGATGAAGGGAAGAAGGATTATGGATTGAAAAGTCAAGAAATCCCACAATAATTCCTACTTTTGAAGGTAACTTCCCTGATATGCAGAGGTGATGGCAAGGAGAATGGTTGGAGACCCAAAGTCTGAGACTGAACATACGGAGCAACACATGGTTACATTGGAATTGATTTTGGATGTCATAAATGAAAATTGAAATTCAACGGAAGAATGAGGCACCATTTCTAAACTCGCCCTTCTTTTTGGGATCTTCTTTGCCATGCCCTGCTAGATTATTTTGTTTGCTCCTCAAAGGAACTCGCTCAAAGGACAATAGAACTCCCTCTCAACATGCTAGATTCTAGTGCTTGTTTAGAATAAACTTATACAATTTGATTGAGAATCCAGCAATGTGAAGAGAGTAGAGTGTTTGACTTCTTACAATTCAAAGCATGTACTCACATTACAACTTTAGCATGTAATCAAGGTTGCATTATGCTCCTTGTACATTTGCTCCAAGGCTTGCAATAGTCATCCAACCAAAGAGAAATGAACAATGCCCTCACCAAGGCATAACCAATGCAAGAAGCATTAGTGAATAATTGTTGGCTTTTTTGCATGTATAGAGTAAAACTGATTAGGAAAATGTGTGGGAATGACAAAGAGAAAGTAGAGGCTCGAGGCAATGCAACCAATATGCAAGGGAATGATGAGAATCCCATTATATGCACAATAAATTTACCCTAAACCTCGTCTTCTCTCAAAACCCTAATGCACTTAGACAAATTCATCAAGAAATGCATAATTGTGTACACGAGATCAAGGGAGGAAGGATTATGGATTGAAAAGTCAAGAAATCCCACAATAATTTCTAATTTTGAAGGTAACTTTCTCGATATACAGAGGCGATGGCAAGAAGAATCGTTGGAGACCCAAGTTCTGAGACTGAAAATACAGACCAACAGGTGGTTACATTGGAATTGAATTTGGATGTCATAAATGAAAATTGAAATTCAACGGAAGAATGAGGCACCATTTCTAAAGTCGCCCTTCTTTTTGGGGTCTCCTTTGCCACGCCCTGCTAGATTATTTTGTTTGCTTCAAGGAACTCGCTCAGAGGACAATACAACTCCCTCTTAACATGCTAGATTCTAGTGCTTGTTTAGAATAAACTTATACAATTTGATTGAGAATCTAGCAATGTGAAGAGAGTAGACTGTTTGATTTCTTATAATTCAAAACATGTACTCACATTACTACTTTAGAAATTGTTGGCTTTTTTGCATGTATAGAGTAAAACTGATTAGGAAAATGTGTGGGAATGATAAAGAGAAAGTAGAGGCTCGAGGTAATGCAACCAATATGCAAGGGAATGATGAGAATCCCATCATATGCACAAGAATTTTACCCCAAACCTGGTCTTCTCTCAAAACCCTAATGCACTTGGCCAAATTTATCAAGAAATGCATAATTGTGTATAGGAGATCAAGGGAAGAAGGATTATGGATTGAAAAGTCAAGAAATCCCACAATAATTCCTAATTTTGAAGGTAACTTCCCCGATATGCAGAGGCGATGGCAAGAAGAATGGTTGGAGACCAAAGGTTTGAGACTAAACATACGGAGCAATAGGTGGTTACATTGGAATTGATTTTGGATGTCATAAATGAAAATTGAAATTCAATGGAAGAATGAGGCACCATTTCTAAACTCGCCCTTCTTTTTGGGGTCTCCTTTGCCACGCCTTGCTAGATTATTTTGTTTGCTCAAAGGAACTCGCTCAGAGGACAATTGAACTCCCTTTCAACATGCTAGATTCTAGTGCTTGTTTAGAATAAACTTATACAATTTGATTGAGAATCCAGTAATATGAAGAGAGTGTCTGATTTCTTACAATGCAAAGCATGTACTCACATTACAACTTTACAATGTAATCAAGCTTGCATTATGCTTCTTGTACACTTACTCCAAGGCTTGTAATAGTCATCCAACCAAAGAGAAACGAACAATGCCCTCATTAAGGCATAACTAATGCAAGAAGCAATAGTGATTAATTGTTGCAATTTTTGCATGTATAGAGTAAAATTGATTAGGAAAATGTGTGGGAATGATAAAGAGAAAGTAGATGCTCGAGGAAATGCAACCAATATGCAAGGGAATGATGAGAATTTTATCATATCCACAAGAGTTTTACCCTAAACCCCGTCTTCTCTCAAAACCCTAATGCATTTGGCCAAGTGCATAATTGTGTATAGGAGATCAAGGGAAGAAGGATTATGGATTGAAAAGTCAAGAAATCCCACATTAATTCCTAATTTTGAAGGTAACTTCACCGATATGCAGAGGCGATGGCAAGGAGAATGGTTGGAGACCCAAGGTCTGAGACTGAACATACGGAGCAACAGGTGGTTACATTGGAATTGATTTTTGATGTCATAAATTAAAATTGAAATTCAATGGAAGAATGAGGCACCATTTCTAAACTCGCCCTTCTTTTTGGGGTCTCCTTTGCCATGCCTTGCTAGAATATTTTGTTTGCTCAAAGGAACTCGCTCAGAGGACAATTGAACTCCCTCTCAACATGCTAGATTCTAGTGCTTGTTTAGAATAAACTTATACAATGTGATTGAGAAGCCAACAATGTGAAAAGAGTGTTTGATTTCTTACAATTCAAAGCATGTACTCACATTACAACTTTAGCATCATGTAATCAAGCTTGCATTATGCTCCTTGTACACTTGCTCCAAGGGTTGCAATAGTCATCCAACCAAAGAGAAATGAACAATGCCCTCACCAAGGCATAGCCCAATGCAAGAAGCATTAGTGATTAATTGTTTGATTTTTCGCATGTATAGAGGAAAATTGATTAGGAAAATGTGTGGGAATGATAAAGAGAAAGTAGAGGCTCGAGGAAATGCAACCAATATGCAAGGAAATGATGAGAATCCCATCATATGCACAAGAATTTTACCCTAAACCCCGTCTTCTCTCAAAACCCTAATTTACTTGGCCGAATTGAACAAGAAATACAGAATTGTGTACAGGAGATCAAGGGAAGAAGGATTATGGATTGAAAACTCAAGAAATCCCACAATAATTCCTAATTTTGAAGGTAACTTCCCTGATATGCAGAGGTGTTGGCAAGGAGAATGGTTGGAGACCCAAGTTCTGAGATGAAACATATGGAGCAACAGGTGGTTACATTGGAATTGATTGACATCCAAAATCAATTCCAATGTAACCACCTGTTGCTCCGTATGTTCCGTCTCAAAGGTTGGGTCTCCAACCATTCTCCTTCCCATCGCCTTTGCATATCGGGGAACTTACCTCCAAAATTAAGAATTATTGTGGGATTTCTTGACTTTTCAATCCATAATCCTTCTTCCCTTGATCTCTTGTACACAATTATGCATTTCTTGTTCAATTTGGCCAAGTGTATTAGGGTTTTAAGATCAGACAGGGTTTAGGGTAAAATTCTTGTGCATATGATGGGATTCTCTTTAATTCGCTTGCATATTGGTTGCATTGCCTCGAGCCTCGACTTTCTCTTTATCATTCCCACACATTTTCCTAATCAGTTTTACTCTATAAGTGTAAAAAATTCAACAAATAATCAGTAATGCTTTTTGCATTGGTTATGCCTTAGTGAGGGCATTGTTTGTTTCTCTTTGGTTGGATATTTATTGCAAGCCTTAGAGCAAATGTACAAGGAGCATAATGCAAGCTTGATTACATGCTAAAGTTGTAATGTGAGTACATGCTTTGAATGGTAAGAAATCAAACACTTTACTCTCTTCACATTACTTGATTCACAATTTAATTGTATAAGTTTATTCTAAACAAGCTCTAGAATCTAGCATGTTGAGAGGGAGTTCTTTTGTCCTTTGTACGAGTTCCTTTGAGCAAACAAAAAAATCTAGCAGGGCATGGCAAAGGAGACCCCAAAAAAAAAGGGCGAGTTTAGAATTGGTGCCTCCTTTTTCGTTGAATTTCAATTTTAATTCATGAAATTCAAAATGAATTAAAACTGAAATTCAATGGAAGAACGAGGCACCATTTCTAAACTCGCCCTTCTTTTTAGGGTCTCCTTTGCCACGCCCTACTAGATTATTTTGTTTGCTCTCAAAGGAACTCGCTCATATGCAAGGGAATGATGAGAATCCCATCATATGCACAAGAATTTTACCCTAAACCCTGTCTTCTCTCAAAACCCTAATGCACTTGGCAAAATTCATCAAGAAATCCACAATTGTGTATAGAAGATCAAGGGAAGAAGGATTTTGGATTGAAAAGTCAAGAAATCCCACAATAATTCCTAATTTTGAAGGTAACTTCCCCGATATGCAGAGGCGATGGCAAGGAGAATGGTTGGAGACCCAAGGTCTGAGACGACTGAACATACAGAGCAAGAGGTGGTTACATTGGAATTGATTTTGGATAAATGTCATAAATTTAAAATTGAAATTCAACAAAAGAATGAGGCACCATTTCTAAACTCACCCTTCCTTTTTGGGGTCTCCTTTGCCACACCCTGCTAGATTATTTTGTTTGCTCAAAGGAACTCGCTCAGAGGACAATAGAACTCCCTCTCAACATGCTAGATTCTAGTGCTTGTTTAGAATAAACCTATACAATTTGATTGAGAATCTAGCAATGTGAAGAGAGTAGAGTGTTTGATTTCTTACAATTCAAAGCATGTACTCACATTACAACTTTAGCATGTAATCAAGCTTGCATTATGCTCCTTGTACACTTGCGCCAAGGCTTGCAATAGTCATCCAACCAAAGAGAAACAAACAATGCCCTCACCAAGGCATAACCAATGCAAGAAGCATTAGTGATTAATTGTTGGATTTTTTGCATGTATAGAGTAAAACTGATTAGGAAAATGTGTGGGAATGATAAAGAGAAAGTAGAGGCTCGAGGAAATGCAACCAATATGCAAGGGAATGATGAGAATCCCATCATATGCACAAGAATTTTACCCTAAACCCCCTGCACAAGAATTTTACCCTAAACCCCGTCTTCTCTCAAAACCCTAATTCACTTGGCCGAATTGAACAAGAAATGAAGACTTGTGTACAGGAGATCAAGGGAAGAAGGATTATGGATTGAAAAGTCAAGAAATCCCACAATAATCCCTAATTTTGAAGGTAACTTCCCCGAGATATGTAGAGGCGTTGGCAAGGACAATGTTTGGAGACCCAAGGTCTAAGACGGAACATACGGAGCAACAAGTGGTTACATTGGAATTGATTTTGGATGTCATAAATTAAAATTGAAATTCAACAAAAGAATGAGGCATTATTTCTAAACTTGCCCTTCTTTTTTTGGTCTCCTTTGCCATGCTCTACTAGATTTTTTTGTTTGCTCAAAGGAACTCGCTCAGAGGACAATAGAACTCCCTCTCAACATGCTAGATTCTAGTGCTTGTTTAGAATAAACTTATACAATTTGATTGAGAATCCAACAATGTGAAGAGAGTAGAGTGTTTGATTTCTTACAATTCAAAGCATGTACTCACATTACAAGTTTAGCATGTAATCAAGCTTGCATTATGTTCCTTGTACACTTGCTCCAAGGCTTACAATAGTCATCCAACCAAAGAGAAATGAACAGCGCCCTCACCAAGGCATAATCAATGCAAGAAGCATTAGTGATTAATTGTTGGATTTTTTGCATGTATAGAGTAAAGCTGATTAGGAAAATGTGTAGGAATCATAAAGAGAAAGTAGGGAACAGGTGGTTACATTGGAATTGATTTTGTATGTCATAAATTAAAAATTGAAATTCAACGAAAGAATGAGGCACCATTTCTAAACTCGCGCTTCTTTTCAGGGTCTCCTTTGCCACGCCCTGCTAGATTATTTTGTTTGCTCAAAGGAACTCACTCAGAGGACAATAGAACTCCCTCTCAACATGCTAGATTCTAGTGCTTGTTTAGAATAAAATTATACAATTTGATTGATGTGAAGAGAGTAGAGTGTTTGATTTCTTACAATTCAAAGCATGTACTCACATTACAACTTTAGCAAGGCATAATCAATGCAAGAAGCATTAGTGATTAATTGTTGGATTTTTGCATGTATAGAGTACAACTGTTTAGGAAAATGTGTGGGAATGATAAAGAGAAAGTAGAGGCTCAAGGCAATGCAACCAATATGCAAGGGAATGATGAGAATCACATCATATGCACAAGAATTTTACCCTAATCCCCGTCTTCTCTCAAAACCCTAATGCACTTGGCAAAGTTCATCAAGAAATGCATAATTGTGTACATAAGATTAAGGGAAGAAGGATTATGGGATTGAAAAGTAAAAAATTACCACAATAATTCCTAATTTTGAAGGTAACTTCCCCGATATGCAGAGGCATTGGCAAGGAAAATGGTTGGAGACCCAAGGTCTAAGACGGAACATACGGAGCAACAGGTGGTTACATTGGAATTGATTTTGGATGTCATAAATGAAAATTGAAATTCAACGGAAGAAAGAGGCACCATTTCTAAACTTGCCCTTCTTTTTTTGGTCTCCTTTGCCATGCTCTACGAGATTTTTTTGTTTGCTCAAAGGAACTCGCTCAGAAGACAATAGAGCTCCCTGTCATTATGCTAGATTCTAGTGCTTGTTTAGAATAAACTTATACAATTTGATTTAGAATCTAGCAATGTGAAGAGTAGAGTGTTTGATTTCTTCATTAGGACCTCAATGGAAGGCTTCTTGGGCCCTTTTATTTGGCAGTTTAAGGAGTCAAACCTTTTCTCTTAAGAAGAAACGTTTTCTAATTAGAAGCTTCAAAACGGCTACTTTATTCGAATTTGAATTTTGGAGGAAAAATGGAATTTAAAATCTAGTGGATAAAACCATATCATGTAACATATCTATGGAAAGCTCTTGATGCGTAGATCACGGATCTATAATCTCCGCTCAAATCGGAGCTTGTATGTAGAAGTTATGGAGGTCCGAAAATTGTAAAATTGCCTCCTCCCCTTTTTGGGGAAAAAAGTGCACCCTTTGACCACTCTTACACCTCTCTTACAAACCCAACATTTCAATCCACATGGCAACCCCCCATTTGGCTATTCCTTAATCACCTTGATTAGGCTTGGGCAAATTAAAGGGCCCAAGAAGACCCCATTCACTTCCTAATGACAATTCAAAGCATGTACTCACATTACAACTTTAGCATGTAATCAAGCTTGCATTATGCTCCTTGTACACTTTCGCCAAGGCTTGCAATAGTCATCCAACCAAAGAGAAACGAACAATGCCCTCACCAAGGCGGCATAACCAATGCAAGAAGCATTAGTGATTAATTGTTGGATTTTTTGCATGTATAGAGTAAAACTGATTAGGAAAATGTGTGGGAATGATAAAGAGAGTAGAGGCTCGAGGCAATGCAACCAATATGCAAGGGAATGATGAGAATCCCATCATATGCACAAAAACTTTACCCTAAACCCTGTCTTTTCTCAAAACCCTAATGCACTTGGCCAAATTCATCAAGAAATGCACAATTGTGTAGAGGAGATCAAGGAAAGAAGGATTATGGATTGAAAAGTCAAGAAATCCCACAATAATTCCTAATTTTTGTTGAGATTCAAGCTCGATGTCAGTGTGAGCCAGGTATGCTATGTGCTGGCATGTTAGGTAGAACATGTGTGAGACATAAATGACCGCATCCAGGTAGTCATAGTGTGTGGACATTAGGTAGGTTTAGATGTGTGTGGACACAACTAATAGTGTGTTGTGTGTATTATGGATTATGGCTTTATGCATTGTGTGAGAAGGGAGATGGCTTCCCTCTATAGTTAGGGTTTGCAATATACATTAGGGTTTGCTCCTGTGTGTGTGTCTCCTCTCCCTCTACCTATTTTTTCAACATAGTATCAGAGCCTTGTGCTGTCTATTAGGGTTTATGTGTGAGTGAGAGAAGAGGGAGAAGAAGCTGTGAAGAAAAGCTGTGAAGCTTGCCATTTATGCTGTGAAGCTTGGAGCACACCGATTACTATCAAATCTGAGAGCTTGGCCTACCGGGTAAGGTATTCTAAACATCCTTGAGCGGATTGCAGGTGATTCAGGCAAAAACAAAGCAAATTAGGGTTGCCCAAAGCAAAGGAAATTTCTAGTTTTTGGAAGCTTTCCATTGAAGCATTGGAAGCGATGATGTATGGTGAAATACATGCAAATTTGGCAAAGAAACATGTATGTGACAAGCAAGAATGTATTGGAAACTCATGTACAAGCCCTACACTGATTTTGGAGCATTTTTGATGCATTTGAGTGTGTGAAATTTACTGGTTTTGGAACTCTCACAAAACAGAGAAAAGGAAGCCAAATTTTGATGCATTTGGAGCAAGTTTTTGGCAAAAATCAAAGCATTGATGGATTGCACACTTGCCTAGGTGTGTTGAGCACTTATATACATCATCAATTAGCACTTAAAACACTCCTAAATCCCCTAGACAGCGCAGGCTGTACAGAGAAACAGGGTAGAATTTTTCACTTTTTGACGCGAGGAGGCCACAAATCAACTCTTTCACTTGATTAATTCTACAACTGGCTTAGAAAATTTATAACTCACATACCCAAGGAGGTTGCTATATGATTGGATTGATCAATTATCATCTATGGAGCTAGAAATGAGCTGATTAAACAGGCTGTCTACTATTGGTTGCAGAGAAACAGAGTGTGATTAATCGATCAATTACTCTGGTCTTAAAAATAATTGGTCTAATTCCTTTTACATGGAGTTAGTGGACATCATTGCTAAGCTAATGAATGCTTGGTTGCTCAATTTGGACAAAGATTGAAGAAATTAGAGCAAATTTACTACTCGTTATTGTGGTTTTTCTGGTTTTTCTCAGAACAGAGAAGGGGGTTTGACAAAATTGATATGTACGCATGTTGGTTGGTGTTGATACTCAATATTGAGGTTGTTTAGGTGTCAATGCAAGTTACCCACACTTGATTGAACCACTACATTGTAATTTGAAGCCTTGGAAAGTGCATCAAAGCAGGGTATCTTGGACTGCATGAGCCAGTTCATTTTGGATGCATACAGGTTGATTTTCTACATCAAAATTGAAGTTTGTTGACTACTTTGTGTTGAGATTCAAGCTCGATGTCAGTGTGAGCCAGCTATGCTATGTGCTGGCATGTTAGGTAGGAACATGTGTGAGACATAAATGACCGCGTGTCCAGCTGGTCATAGTGTGTGGACATTAGCTAGGGTTAGATGAGTGTGGACACAACTCATTGTGTGTTGTGTGTATTATGGATTATGGCATTATGCTTTGTGTAAGAGTGGAGATGGCTTCCCTCTATGGTTAGGGTTTGCAATATACATTAGGGTTTGCTCTTGTGTGTGTGTCTCCTCCCCCTCTACCGTTCTTTCAACATGGTATCAGAGCCTTGTGCTGTTTATTAGGGTTTATGAGTGAGTGAGTGAAGAGGGAGAAGAAGCTGTGAAGCTTGCCATTGGAGCTGTGAAGCTTGGAGCACACCAAATACTATCAGATCTAAGAGCTTGGCCTACCGGGTAAGGTCTTCTAAACATCCTTGAGTGGATTGCAGGTGATACAGGCAAAAACAAAGCAAGTTAGAGCAAATCAAAGCAAAGAAAAATTCTGGTTTTTGGAAGCTTTCCATTAAAGCTTGAAAGCATTGATGTATGGTGGAAATACATGTAAATTTGGCAAAGCAAACATGTATCTGACAGTGAGAGATGTATTGGCAACTTCTATGCAAGCCCTTCTATGATTTTGGAGCAAGTTACATGCATTTGAATGAGTGAAATTACTGGATTTTTGAGCTCTCACAAAACAGAGAAAAGGGAGTCAAGATTTGATGTATTTAGAGCATATTTTTGGTAAAAATCAAAGCATTGATGGGTCACACACTTGCCTAGGTGTGTTGGGCACTTAGTCCTATCTTCAATTAACACTTAAAAAACTCCCAAATCCCCCAAATGCAGGCGGCGCAGATTGCACAGAGAAAACAGAGCTGAATTTTGTTCATTTTGGTACGAGGAGACCCAATTCTCATTGGTTGCTTGATACATTTCACAATTGATTTAGCAATTGGTTGCTATACACTTTGGAGAAGAGGGCTATGTGATTGGATTGATGAATTATGCCTAATTGAGCTGGGAATGAGCTGATTAAACAGGCTATCCACTGGTTGCAGAGAAACAGAGCAATTTTAATTGAGCAATTAATCTTTGGTCTTATACAATTGGACAAATTCCTCTTACATGGAGTTGATGGACACTATTGCTAAGCTAATGAATGCCTGGTTGCTCAATTTGGACAAATATTGAAGAAATTAGAGCCAAATTACTACAAGTTTTTCTGGTTTTTTTGGTTTTTCCCAAAATAGAGAAAGGGGTTTTCAAAAATTGATATGTACACATGTCAGATGGTGTTGATACTCTACATTGAGGTTGTTTAGGTGTCAATGCAAGTTGCCCATACTTGATTGCACCACTACATTGTGATTTAGAGCCGTGGAAGTGCATCAAAATAGGGTATCTCGGACTGCGTGAGACAGTTCATCTTGGATGCATACAGGTTGATTTTCTACATCAAATTTGGAGTTTTTTGGCTACCTTGGAGTATCTGGAACATTCATTGGAGTGTGGTTGAGCTGAGGAAGGCTCATTTACAGATTTGAAGTGTGCGGAAGGTGTATGCATTGAGCAAACATGTCGGATAATCCAGTTCAGATTGTTGGTGAAAAGCTGGATAGGAAGAACTTCCAGGCATGGAAGTACAGGATAAAAAGTTTCTTGAAAGGAAAAGGATTTTGGAATCTCATTACAAGTGCTGAGCCAGAGCCTGAGCTACCTCGACAACCTACACAGCAGCAGCTTATTGCTCATAAGCAATGGTCAGAGAGAGCATTCAAAGTGCTATATTATTTGTCTATATGTATTTCTGATGCTATGCTCATACACATATAGGATGCTGAGAATCCCAAAGATGCATGGGATACTTTGGTTAAGGTGTTTGGTATAGATACGAGTGCTCGGTCGCAAGTCTCAATTGCGACAGCAGATACATAATGTGAAAAGGAATAAAAGGAGCATACATGATTATGTGCAAGAAATCAAGAAGTTTGCAGATGCATTGGCCACAATAAATGCCCCCATGCCTGATGATGATTTGGTGGATATTACCTTACGTGGTCTTGGCAAGGAATACAAATCTTTTGATACATCTATCTCAGTGAGGAGTACAGGTTTACCAGACTTTGATGAGTTGGTTTCACTCTTACTTGTTGAGAAAATCAAACTCAGTGATTCATTTCTGGATGCATCTACTAGCCATGATGATGGCAGAAATCAGGCTTTTTATTCTCAGAGAGGTTTTAGAGGTAGGGGGAGATTTGCATCACGTGGACGTGGTGGTAATGGTCGTGGATGGCAGGACAGCTCACCACAGCAAAATTTTCAGCCTTCATATGGTGCTTGAGGTGGTCGTGGATATGCACCTCAGAGAGGCAGAGGTAATCCCCGTGGTCGAGGACGTTGGCAAGGCCAACAAAATTCTATGCAAGATGTGGAATGCCATTACTGTGGCAAATATGGATATATGGCGAGAGATTGTTTCCACAAACAAAATGATTTGAGAGGGGGTAGAGCACAACGTGGTGGTCATTATGGTGGAAATTATGTACAACATGGTGGAAACTATGCATCAAGCAGTAATGATGGCACTGCAAATTATTTGTTTGCTATGAAGCATGTTGTGGGTTCTATGACGACAAAAGCTGAGAATGATGACACATGGTATATAGACTCAGGAGCATCAAACCATATGACTTGTCATGGTGAATGGTTTGAGCATATGAAGCCTATGGATGTGAAAGGCTATCTGGAAACAGGTGATGATACCCAGCATGTCATTACACATGTTGGAAGTGTACCATTGGTTATGCACAATGGTCAGACAAAGTCTATGTCAGATGTGTTGTATGTGCCTTCTATCACAAAGAGCTTGGCCTCAGTTGGTCAAATGGTGGAACAGGGATTACAAGTTTGTTTCAACGAGCATGGATGCTTCGTTGAAGATTTCAAACATGGATGTAGAGTCATTGCTAAAGGCAAGAAAGAAGGTAGGTTGTTTAAGCTGGATGCTGGAATTCCTGAGCTAAAATCAGCCATGTTCTCCAAAAGTAAAAATGTGGTACAAGACATTGATATGTGGCATAAGAGGATTGGACATGTCAATATACAGAGATTAAAGAACATGAAAACAAGAGGCATTGTCAGTGGATTGCCTAGATTCAAATATGATGGAAATATGCATGTTTGTGAAGCCTGTCAGTTTGGGAAGTAGGCAAGGTTGAGGTTTCCTAGAGAAGGAAATATGAGTAGCAGGCCACTTGAGATCGTACATAGTGATGTATGGGGTCTTGCACAAAACCCATCTATCAAAGGCAGTTTATACTATGTTACATTCATTGATGATTTCAGCAGGATGACATGGATATACTTTCTCAGAGAGAAGAGTGAAGTATTGGAAAAGTTCATGGATTTCAAAGCTTTTGCAGAAAAGCAATATGGCTGTTGGATTAAATGTTTGAGGACAAATGGAGGTGGTGAATACACCTCAAAAGCTTTTGAGCATTTCTTGAGGAAGCATGGAATAAGAAGACAATTGACTTGCAGGTATACACCTCAGCAGAATGGTGTGGCTGAGAGAAAGAATAAAGTCATATGTGAAGTGGCTAGGGTGATGCTCAATGAAAAGAGCATGCAGAATTACTATTGGACAGAAGCATGTGCTACCGCAACGTATATATTGAACAAAACACCTACAGCAGCCATTCATGGAAGCATGCCAGAGATGCGGCTTACAGGTTACAGGTCAGACATTGGACACCTCAAAGTTTTTGGATGCATAGCTTATGTACATGTGCCTGATGAAAGAAGAAGGAAGTTGGATCCTAAGGCAGAGAAATGTGTATTTGTTGGATATGCACAGGATCGAAAGGCATACAAATGTTACAATCCACAAACTAGACAAGTGGTCATCTCACGAGATGTGGTGTTTGATGAGCTTGCTAGTTGGTACAAAGAAAAAGATGAAGGTGTCATTGAGTCACTTGAGGTTGATGTGCATGTGAACTTGCCACAAGCAAGTTCTAGTTCTACTACCATGTCTAGGCCAGCAGCAGCAGAGGCTGAGAGTAGCACTGTACATCCATGGTCAGGACGTTTGAGGCATGAGAGTGTGAGCACTGGGAGTAGTGCTATGGATAAAGGAAAGAAGAAGGTCGAAGGAATTGGAATCACAGGTTAGGAGTCATCTAGTTCAGAGAGTTTGGATGAGGAGCTTGGCATACCTGTTTTACGCACACCTGGTGCTAGGCAGGACAGATATGTGCCACCACATGCTAGAGTGACAGGTGTACAGAGTGATCCGCATGCATTGCGGAGATCACAAAGAGTAAGATATCCAGTTGACAGATTGACATATCGAGATTTTGCTATGCACTATGCATATATGACATCTATGGTGAAGCATGTGGAACCTACATGCTATACAGAGGCTATTGGAGAGCATGTATGGGAGAAAGCAATGGATGTAGAGATGGACGCATTGGTCCATAATGATACATGGGACTTCGTTGCATCCAAAGGACAAGAATGTTATTGGATGTAAATGGGTTTACAAAGTGAAGTGCAAATCTGATGGTTCTATTGAGAGACATAAAGCAAGATTGGTAGCAAAGGGTTATGCACAAACTCAAGGTTTGGACTATGATGAAACCTTTAGTCCAGTGGCTAAGATGGGCACAGTGAGAGCAGTCATTGCTATGGCTGTAGCTAATGGCTGGGAAATGCATCAGATGGATGTCAAGAATGCATTTCTAAATGGAGATCTACAAGAGGAAGTGTACATGGCACAGCCAGAAGGGTATGTACACCCAAGATATCCCACTCACGTATGCAGGTTGAAAAAAGGCATTATATGGTCTGAAGCAAGCACCTCATGCTTGGAGTGATAAGATGAGCAGATATCTTATCTCACTTGGTTTTCAGATTTCTACAGCAGATTCTTCACTCTATGTGAAGAAGACACAGTATGGGATTGTTTTACTAGTCATCTATGTGGATGACTTGATTATCACAGGTGATCATGGTGCAGATGTGATGCATGTCAAGAAAGCTTTGAGTGGGCAATTTGACATGAAAGATCTTGGTGAGTTGAGATACTTCCTTGGAATTGAAGTGGTCAAAGGTCATGCAGGTATGTGGTTAGTACAGCGCCAATATGCATTGGATATGTTGGCAAAGTATGGCATGACAGGGTGTAAGCCTATGAGTACACCTTTGGAGCAAAATGTGAAGTTGCGGGCTGATTATGGCGAGGAATTGGATGATCATTCTATGTACAGGAAGATGGTTGGTAGTCTCATTTACATGATTATCACACGCCCGGATTTGAGTTATGCTGTGGGGCTAGTCAGCCAGTTTATGTAGAGCCCCAAAAAACCACATTTGGATGCAGTGAGATGCATCATGAGATATGTGAAGACCACTGCACATTATGGTCTACTTTATGAGAGTGGTAAAATCTTGGACATACATGGCTACACAGATGCTGATTGGGCAGGTAGCGCATATGACAGGAGGTCTACTAGTGGATATGCTTTTACACTTGGAAGTGCCGTGGTGAGTTGGAGTAGCAAGAAGCAACCTACAGTTGCTTTATCCAGTACAGAGGCTGAATATAGAGGTGCAGCCATTGCTACCTGTGAGGCAGTTTGGTTAAAGAGTCTCTTGGCAGATTTGGGTGAGCCTATTGATGGCAAAGTTGTCATTCGTTGTGACAACATGAGTAGTATATAGTTGGCCAAGAATCCAGTGTTTCATGCGAGGACCAAACACATAGAGGTCCATTATCACTTTGTCAGAGAAAAGGTGCTGGATGGTACAGTTGATCTTCACTATGTGAAGACTGATGAGCAGGTGGCAGACATCTTTACGAAGCCACTTAGCAGGGAGAAGTTTGAGTACTTCCGGACTATGTTGGGAGTACATGGGATGAGCTTGAGGGGGAGTGTTGAGAGTCTTGATATCCCAAGCTCATCTACATCTTCATCGACAGTACATCATGAGCTTGGGAGGGGCTGTTGAGATTCAAGCTCGATGTCAGTGTGAGCAAGCTATGCTATGTGCTGGCATGTTAGGTAGGAACATGTGTGAGACATAAATGACCGCGTGTCCAACTGGTTATAGTGTGTGGACATTAGCTAGGGTTAGATGAGTGTGGACACAACTCATTGTGTGTTGTGTGTATTATGGATTATGGCATTATGCTTTGTGTAAGAGTGGAGATGGCTTCCCTCTATGGTTAGGGTTTGCAATATACATTAGGGTTTGCTCTTGGTGTGTGTCTCCTCCCCCTCTACTGTTCTTTCAACACTTTGGAGTATCTGGAACACCCATTGGAGTGTGGTTGAGCTGAGAAAGGCTCGTTTATAGATTTGAAAATGTGCGAAAGGTGTATCTGCATTGTGCAATATGTTGGATAATCCAGTACAGATTGTTGGTGAAAAGCTGGATAGGAAGAACTTCCAGGCATGGAAGTATAGGATCAAAAGTTTTTGGAAGGGAAAAGGTTTTTGGAATCTCATTACAGGTGCTGAGCCAGAGCCGGAACTACCCCGACAACCTACACAGCCAGAAGGTTATAGCTCATAAGCAATGGTCAGAAAGAGTATTCAAAGTGTTGCATTATCTATCTATATGTATTTTAGATGCTATGCTCATACACATACATGATGCTGAGAATCCCAAGGATGCATTGGATACATTGGTAAAGTTGTTTGATACAGACACTAGTGCTCGCAAGTCTCAGTTGCGAGACAACAGATACATAATGTGAAGCGGAATAGAAGGTGCATCCATGATTATGTACAAGAGATAAAGAAGTTTACAGATGCATTGGCAACAATCAATGCCCCCAGGCCTGATGATGATTTGGTAGACATTACCTTGCGTGGTCTTGGCAAGGAGTATAAATCTTTTGATACATCTATCTCAGTTCGGAGTACAGGTTTACCAGACTTTGATGAGTTGGTTTCACTCTTGCTTGTTGAGGAAATCAAACTCAGTGATTCATTTCAGGATGCATCTACTAGCCATCAGAAATCAGGCTTTCTATTCTCAAAGAGGCTTTAGAGGCAGGGGGAGATTTGCATCACGTGGCCATGGTAATGGCCGTGGATGGCAGGACAGATCACCACAACAGAATTTTCAGCCTTCATATGGTGCTAGAGGTGGTCGTGGATATACACCTCAGAGAGGCAGAGGTAATCCTCGTGGTAGAGGACGTTGGGCAAGGCCAACAAACATCTATGCAAGATGTGGAATGCCATTACTGTGGGAAATTTGGTCATATGGCACGTGATTGTTTTCGCAAACAGAATGATTTGAGAGGGGGTAGAGCACAACATCGTGGACATTATGCACAACATGGTGGTGGAAATTATGCATCAAGCACTAATGATGGCACCGCAAATCACTGGTTTGCCATGAAACATATTGTGGGATCTATGATGACAAATGCTAAAAATGGACTCTGGAGCATCAAACCATATGACTTGTCATGGTTAATGGTTTGACAATATGAAGCCTATGGATGTGAAAGGCTATGTGGAAATAGGAGATGATACTCAGCATGCCATTACACATGTTGGAAGTTTACCATTGGTTATGCACAATGGTGAAACAAAATCTATGTCAGATGTATTGTATGTGCATTCTATTACTAAAAGCTTGGCCTCAGTTGATCAAATGGTGGAACAAGGATTACAGGTTTGTTTCAACGAGCATGATTGCTTCGTTGAGGATTTCAAACATGGATGTAGAGTCATTACTAAAGGAAAGAAAGAAGGTAGGTTGTTTAAGCTGGATGCTGGGATTCCTGAGTTAAAATCAGCCATGTTCTCTAAAAGCAAAAATGTGGTACAAGACATTGATATGTGGCATAAGAGGATTGGACATGTCAATATACAAAGGTTAAAGAACATGCAGGCAAGAGGCATTGTTAGTGGGCTGCCTAGATTCAAGTATGATGGAAATATGCATGTTTGTGAAGCCTGTCAGTTTGGAAAGCAAGCAAGGTTGTGGTTTCCTAGAGAAGGAAACATGAGTAGCAGGCCACTTGAGATAGTACATAGTGATGTATGGGGTCCTGCACAAAACCCATCTATTAAAGGCAGTTTATATTATGTGACATTCATTGATGATTTTAGCAGAATGACATGGATATACTTTCTCAGAGAGAAAAGTGAAGTGTTGGAAAAGTTTATGGATTTCAAAGCTTTTGTAGAAAAGCAATATGGTTCTTGGATTAAGTGTTTGAGGACAGATGGAGGTGGTGAATACACCTCAAATGCTTTTGAGCATTTCTTGAGAAAGCATGGTATAAGAAGGAAATTGACTTGCAGGTATACACCTCAACAAAATGGTGTGGTTGTTTGAGAGAAAGAATAGAGTCATTTGTGAAGTGGCCAGGGCAATGCTCAATGAAAAGAGCATGCCAGATTATTATTGGGCAGAAGCTTGTGCTACCACGGTGTATATATTGAATAAAACACCTACAGCAGCCATACATGGAAGTATGCCAGAGATGCGACTTACAGGTTTTAGGCCAGACATTGGACACCTCAAAGTGTTTGGATGCATAGCTTATGTACATGTACCTGACGAAAGGAGGAGGAAGTTGGATCCTAAGGTAGAAAAGTGTGTGTTTGTTGGATATGCACAGGATCGTAAGGAATACAAATGCTACAATCCACAAACTAAGCAAGTGGTTATCTCACAAGATGTGATGTTTGATGAGCTTGCTAGTTGGTACAAAGCAAAGGATGAGGGTGTCATTGAGTCACTTGAAGCTGATGTGCCTGTGAACTTGCCACAAGCAAGTTCTAGTTCTACTTCTATTTCTGGGCCAGCAGAGGCTGAGAATACTGTACGTCCATGGTCAGGATATTTGAGGCATGAGAGTGTGAGCACTGGGAGTAATGCTATGGATAAAGGCAAGAAGAAGGTTGAAGGAATTGGAATTACAAGTTATGAGTCATCAAGTTTATAGAGTTTGGATGAGGAACTTGATATACCTGTTTTACGCACACCTAGTGCAAGGCAGGATAGATATGTGCCACCACATGCTAGAGTGACAGGTGTTCAGAGTGATCCGCATGCATTGCGGAGATCCCAAAGGGTCAGATATCCAGTTGTTGACAGGTTGACATACCGTGATTTTGCTATGCATTATGCATATATGACGTCTTTGGTGAAGCATGTGGAACCTACATGCTATACAGAAGCTATTGCAAACCATGTATGGGAGAAAGCAATGGATGTTGAGATGGATGCATTGGTTTATAAATGACACATGGGATTTGGTTGCATTACCAAACAGGACAAAAATGTCATTGGTTGTAAATGGGTTTACAAAGTGAAATGCAAGTCTGATGGTTCCATTGAGTGACATAAAGCAAGATTGGTAGCTAAGGGTTATGCACAAACCCAAGGTTTGGACTATGATGAAATGTTTAGTCCATTGGCAAAGATGGGAACAGTGAGAGCAGTCATTGCTATGGCTGTAGCAAATGGTTGGGAAATGCATCAAATGGATGTCAAAAATGCATTTCTAAATGGTGATCTACAAGAGGAAGTGTATATGGCACAACCAGAAGGTTATGTACACCCAAAGTATCCCATTCATGTATGAAGATTGAAAAAGGCATTATATGGTTTGAAGCAAGCACCTCGTGCTTGGAGTGATAAGATGAGCAGATATCTTATCTCCCTTGGATTTCAGGTTTCTACAGCAGATTCTTCACTCTATGTGAAGAAAACAGATCATGGGATTGTTTTACTTGTCATCTATGTGGATGACTTGATTATCACAGGTGATCATGGTACAGATGTGATGCATGTCAAGAAAGCTTTGAGTGGGCAATTTGACATGAAAGACTTGGGTGAGTTGAGATACTTTCTTGAAATTAAAGTGATCAAAGACCATGCAGGTACATGGTTAGTGCAACGCCAATATGTATTGGATATGTTGGCAAAATATGACATGACAGGGTGTAAGCCTATGAGTACACCTTTGGAGCACAATGTGAAGTTGCGGGCTGATTTTGGTGAGGAGTTGGATGATCCATCTATGTACAGAAAGATGGTTGGTAGTCTCATTTACATGACTATCACACGCCCGGATTTGAGTTATGCTGTGGGGCTAGTAAGCCAATTTATACAGAGTCCCAGAAAACCTCATTTGGATGCAGTGAGACGCATTATGTGATATGTAAAGACCACTGCACATTATGGTCTTCTATATGAGAGTGGTAAAGACTTGGATATACATGGCTACACATATGCTAATTGGGGAGGTAGCTCATATGACAGGAGGTCTACTAGTGGTTATGCCTTTACACTTGGAAGTGCCGTGGTGAGTTGGAGTACCAAGAAGCAACCTACAGTTGCTTTATCTAGTACAGAGACTGAATACAGGGGTGCAACCATTGCTACTTGTGAAGGAATTTGGTCAAAGAGTCTCTTGCAGATTTGGGTGAGCCTATTGATGGCAAAGTTGTCATTCATTGTGACAACATGAGCAGTATACAGTTGGCACAAAGAATCCAGTGTTTCATGCGCGAACCAAACACATAGAGATACATTATCACTTTGTCAGAGAGAAGGTGCTAGATGGTACAGTGGATCTACAGTATGTGAAGACTGATAAGCAGGTGGCAGACATCTTTACAAAGCCACTTAGTAGGGAGAAGTTTGAGTACTTCCGTACTATGTTGGGAGTATGTGGGATGAGCTTGAGGGGGAGTGTTGAGAGCCTTGATATCCCAAGCTCATCTACATCTTCATCTATGGCAGTACATAATGAGCTTGAGAGGGGCTGTTGAGATTCAAGCTCGATGTCAATGTGAGCCAGCTATGCTATGTGCTAGCATGTTAGGTAGGAACATGTGTGAGACATAAATGACCGCATCCAGCTGGTCATAGTGTGTGGACATTAGCTAGGGTCAGATGTGTGTGGACACAACTAATAGTGTATTGTGTGTATTATGGATTATGACTTAATGCATTGTGTGAGAAGGGAGATGGCTTCCCTCTATGGTTAGGGTTTGGCAATATACATTAGGGTTTGCTCTTGTGTGTGTGTCTCCTCTCCCTCTACCTATTTTTTCAACAATTTTGAAGGTAACTTCCCCGAGATGCAGAGGCGTTGGCAAGGAAAATGGTTGGAGACCCAAGGTCTAAGCCGGAACATACGGAGCAACGGGTGGTTACATTGGAATTGATTTTGGATGTCATATATTAAAATTGAAATTCAACGAAAGATTGAGGCACCATTTCTAAACTCGCCCTTCTTTTTGGGGTCTCCTTTGCCATGCCCTGCTAGATTATTTTGTTTGCTCAAAGGAACTCGCTCAGAGGACAATAGAACTCCCTCTCAACATGCTAGATTCTAGTGCTTGATAGAATAAACTTATACAATTTGATTGAGAATCCAGCAATGTGAAGAGAGTAGAGTGTTTGATTTCTTACAATTCAAAGCATGTACTCACATAATATCTTTAACATGTAATCAAGCTTGCATTATGCTCCTTGTACACTTGCTCCAAGGCTTGCAATAGTCATCCAACCAAAGAGAAACGAACAATGCCCTCACCAAGGCATAATCAATGCAAGAAGCATTAATGATTAATTGTTGGATTTTTTGCATGTATATAGTAAATCTGATTAGGAAAATGTGTGGGAATGATAAAGAGAAAGTAGAGGCTCTCAAGGCAGTGTAATGAATATGCAAGGGAATGATAAGAATCCCATCATATGCACAATAATTTTACCCTAATGCACTTGGCCAAATTCATCAAGAAATGCATGTGTGTACAAGAGATCAAGGGAAGTAGGATTATTGATTGAAAAGTCAAGAAATACCATAATAATTCCTAATTTTGAAGGTAATTTTCCTGATATATAGAGGCGATGGCAAGGAGAATGGTTGGAGACCCAAGGTCTGAGATGGAACATACAGAGCAATAGGTGGTTACATTGGAATTGATTTTGGATGTCATGAATTAAAATTGAAATTCAATGAAAGAATGAGGCACCATTTCTAAACTCGCCCTTCTTTTTGGGGTCTCCTTTGCCACACACTGCTAGATTTCTTTGTTTGCTCAAAGGAACTCGCTCAAAGGACAATAGAACTCCCTCTCAACTTGCTAGATTCTAGTGCTTTTTTAGAATAAACTTATACAATTTGATTGAGAATCCAGCAATGTGAAGAGAGTAGAGTGTTTGATTTCTTACAATTCAAAGCATGTACTCACATAACAACTTTAGCATGTAATCAAGCTTGCATTATGCTCCTTGTACATTTTCTCCAAGGCTTGCAATAATAGACATCTAACCAAAGAGAAACGAACAATGCCGTCAGAAAGGCTTAACCAATGCAAAAAGCATTAGTGATTAATTGTTGGATTTTTTGCATGTATAGAGTAAAATTGATAAAACATTGAAGGGGAAGAATGATAAAGAGAAAGTAGAGGCTCGAGGCAATGCAACCAATATGCAAGCGAATGATGAGAATCCCATCATGTGCACAAGAACTTTCCCCTAAACCCCGTCTTATCTTAAAACCCTAATGCACTTGGCCAAATTGAACAAGAAATGCATAATTGTGTACAGGAGATTAAGGGAAGAAGGATTATGGATTGAAAAGTCAAGAAATCCCACAATAATTCCTAATTTTTAAAGTAACTTCCCCGATATGCAAAGGCAATGGCAAGGAGAATGATTGGAGACCCAACCTCTGAGACGGAACATACGAAGCAACAGGTGGTTACATTGGAATTGATTTTGGATGTCATGAATTAAAATTGAAATTCAACGGAAGATTGAGGCACCATTTCTAAACTCGCCCTTCTTTTTGGAGTCTCCTTTGCCACGCCCTGCTAGATTATTTTGTTTGCTCAAAGAAACTCACTCAGAGGACAATCGAACTCCCTCTCAACATGCTAGATTCTAGTGCTTGTTTAGAATAAACTTATACAATTTTATTGAGAATCGAGCAATGTGAAGAGAGTAGAGTGTTTGATTTTTTACAATTCAAAGCATGTACTCACATTACAACTTTAGCATGTAATCAAGCTTGCATTTTGCTCCTTGTACATTTGCTTCTTTGCAATAGTCATCCAAACAAAGAGAAACAAACAATGCTCTCACCGAGGCATAACCAATGCAAGAAGCATTAGTGATTAATTGTTAGATTTTTTGCATGTATAGAGAAACACTCATTAGGAAAATGTGTTGGAATGATTTAGAGAAAGTAGAGGCTCAAGGCAGTGCAACCAATATTCAAGAGAATGATGAGAATCGCATCATATGCACAAGAGTTTTACCCTAAACCCCGTCTTCTCTCAAAACCCTAATGCACTTGGCCAAATTCAACAAGAAATGCACAATTGTGTACAAGAGATCAAGGGACGAAGGATTATGGATTGAAAAGTCAAGAAATCCCACAATAATTCTTAATTTTGAAGGTAACTTCCCCGATATGCAGAGGCGTTGGCAAGGAGAATGGTTGGAGAACCAAGTTCTGAGATGGAACATACGGGGAGCAATAGGTGGTTACATTGGAATTGATTTTGGATGTCATGAATTCAAATTGAAATTCAACGAAAGAGTGACGCACCATTTCTAAACTCGCCCTTCTTTTTGGGGTCTCCTTTGCCATGGCCTGCTAGATTATTTTGTTTGCTCAAAGGAACTCACTCAAAGGACATTAGAACTCCCTCTCAACATGCTAGATTCTAGTGCTTGTTTAGAATAAACTTATACAATTTGATTGAGAATCTAGCAATGTGAAGAGAGTAGAGTGTTTGATTTCTTACAATTCAAAGCATGTACTCACATTACAACTTTAGCATGTAATCAAGCTTGCATTATGCTCCACGTACATTTTCTCCAAGGCTTGCAATAGTCATCCAACCAATTAGAAACAAACAATCCCCTCACCAAGGCATAACCAATGCAAAAAGCATTAGTGATTAATTGTTGGATTTTTTGCATGTATATAGTAAAACTGATTAGAAAAATGTGTGGGAATGATAAAGAGAAAGTAGAGGCTCGAGGCAATGCAACCAATATGCAAGGGAATGATGAGAATCCCATCATATGCATAAGAATTTTACCCTAAACCCTGTCTTCTCTCAAAACCCTAATGCAGTTGGCCAAATTGAACAAGAAATGCATAATTGTGTACAGCAGATCAAGGGAAGAAGGATTATGGATTGAAAAGTCAAGAAATCCCATAATAATCCCTAATTTTGAAGGTAACTTCCCCAATATGCAAAGGCCATGGCAAGGAGAATGGTTGAAGACCCAACCTTTGAGACAGAACATACGGAGCAACAAGTGGTTACATTGGAATTGATTTTGAATGTCATGAAGTAAAATTGAAATTCAACGGAAGAACGAGGCACCATTTCTAAACTCGCCCTTCTTTTTGGGGTCTCCTTTGCCACTCCCTGCTAGATTATTTTGTTTGCTCAAAGGAACTTGCTTAGAGGACAATAAAACTCCCTCTCAACATGCTAGATTCTAGTGCTTGTTTAGAATAAACTTATACAATTTGGTTGAGAATCCAGCAATGTGAAGAGAGTAGAGTGTTTGATTTCTTACAATTCAAAGCATGTACTCACATTACAACTTTAGCATGTAATCAAGCTTGCATTATGCTCCTTGTACACTTGCTCCAAGGCTTGCAATAGTCATCCAACCAAAGAAAAACGAACAATGCCCTCACCAAGGCATAATCAATGCAAGAAGCATTAGTTATTAATTGTTAGATTTTTTGCATGTATAGAGTAAAACTGATTAGGAAAATGTGTGGGAATGACAAAGAGAAAGTAGACGCTCAAGGCAATGCAACCAATATGTAAGGGAATAATGAGAATCCCGTGATATGCATAATAAATTTACCCTAAGCCCCATCTTCTCTCAAAACCCTGATGCACTTGGCCAAATTCATCAAGAAATGCATAATTGTGTACAGGAGATCAAGGGAAGAAGGATTATGGATTGAAAAGTCAAGAAATCCCATAATAATTCCTAATTTTGAAGGTAACTTCCTCAATATGCAGAGGGGATGGCAAGAAGAATGGTTGGAGACCCAAGGTCTGAGTCTGAACATACGGAGCAACAGGTGGTTACATTGGAATTGAATTAGGATGTCATAAATGAAAATTGAAATTCAACGGAAGAATGAGACACCATTTCTAAACTCGCCCTTCTTTTTGGGGTCTCCTTTGCCACGCCCTGCTAGATTATTTTGTTTGCTCAAAGGAACTCGCTCAGAGGACAATACAACTCCCTCTCAACATGCTAGATTCTAGTGCTTGTTTAGAATAAATTTTTACAATTTGATTGAGAATCCAGCAGTGTGAAAAGAGTGTCTGATTTCTTACAATTCAAAGCTTGTACTCACATTACAACTTTAGCATGTAATCAAGCTTGCATTATGCTCCTTGTACACTTGCTCCAAGGCTTGCAATAGTCATCCAACCAGAGAGAAACAAACAATGCCCTCATTAAGGCATAACCAAAGCAAGAAGCATTAGTAACTAATTGTTGGATTTTTTGTATGTACATTGTATAGAGTAAAACTGATTAAAATGTGTGAGAATGATAAAGAGAAAGTAGAGGCTCTAGGAAATGCAACCAATATGCAAGGGAATGATGAGAATCCCATCATATGCACAAAAATTGAAGGAACTCGCTCAGAGGTCAATAGAACTCCATCTCAACATGCTAAATTCTAGTGCTTGTTTAGAATAAACTTATATAATTTGATTGGAATTTAGCAATGTGAAGAGAGTAGAGTGTTTGATTTCTTACAATTCAAAGCATGTACTCACATTACAACTTTAGCATGTATTCAAGCTTGCATTATGCTCCTTGTACACTTGCACCAAGGCTTGCAATAGTCATCCAACCAAAGAGAGGTGGTTACATTGGAATTGATTTTGGATGTCATAAATAAAAATTGAAATTCAACGAAAGAATGAGGCACCATTTCTAAACTCGCCCTTCTTTTTGGGGTCTCCTTTGCCACGCCCTGCTAGATTATTTTTTTTGCTCAAAGGAACTCGCTTAGAGGACAATAGAACTCCCTCTCAACATGCTAGATTCTAGTGCTTGTTTAGAATAAACTTATACAATTTGATTGAGAATCTAGCAATGTGAAGAAAGTAAAGTGTTTGATTTCTTACAATTCAAAGCATGTACTCACATTACAACTTTAGCATGTAATCAAGCTTACATTATGCTCCTTGTACACTTGCTCCAAGGCTTGCAATAGTCATCCAACCAAAGAAAAACGAACAATGCCCTCACCAAGGCATAATCAATGCAAGAAGCATTAGTTATTAATTGTTAGATTTTTTGCATGTATAGAGTAAAACTGATTAGGAAAATGTGTGGGAATAATAAAGAGAAAGTAGAGCCTCGAGGCAATGCAACCAATATGCAAGGGAATGATGAGAATCCCATCATATGCACAAGAATTTTACCCTAAACTACGTCTTCTCTCAAAACCCTAATACACTTGGCAAAATTCATCAAGAAATGCACAATTGTGTACATAAGATCAAGGGAAGAAGGATTATGGATTGAAAGTCAAGAAATGCCACAATACTTCCTAATTTTGAAGATAACTTCCCCGATATGCAGAGGCGTTGGCAAGGAAAATGGTTGGAGACCCAAGGTCTAAGACGGAACATACGGAGCAACAGGTGGTTACATTGGAATTGATTTTGGATGTCATAAATGAAAATAGAAATTCAACGGAAGAATGAGGCACCATTTCTAAACTTACCCTTCTTTTTGGGGTCTCCTTTGCCACGCCCTGCTAGATTATTTTGTTTTCTCAAAGGAACTCGCTTAGAGGACAATAGAACTCCCTCTCAACATGCTAGATTCTAGTGCTTGTTTAGAATAAACTTATACAATTTGATTGAGAATCTAGCAATGTGAAGAGAGTAGAGTGTTTGATTTCTTACAATTCAAAGCATGTACTCACATTACAACTTTAGCATGTAATCGAGCTTGCATTATGCTCCTTGTACACTTGCGCCAAGGCTTGCAATAGTCATCCAACCAAAGAGAAACGAACAATGCCCTCACCAAGGCATAACCAATGCAGGAAGCATTAGTGATTAATTGTTGGATTTTTTGCATGTATAGAGTAAAACTGATTAAGAAAATGTGTGGGAATGATAAAGTGAAAGTAGAGGCTCGAGGCAATGCAACCAATATGCAAGGGAATGATGAGATTGCATCATATGCACAAGAACTTTACCCTAAACCCTGTCTTTTCTTAAAACCCTAATGCACTTGGCCAAATGCATAATTGTGTACAAGAGATCAAGGGAAGAAGGATTATGGATTGAAAAGTCAAGAAATCCCACAATAATTTTTAATTTTGAAGGTAACTTCCCCGATATGCAGAGGCGATGGGGCAAGGAGAATGGTTGGAGACCCAAGGTCTGAGACTGAATATACGGAGCAATAGGTGGTTACATTGGAATTGATTTTGGATGTCATAAATTAAAATTGAAATTCAACGAAAGAATGAGGCACCATTTCTAAAGTCGCCCTTCACATCCACATCCACATGCATACATCCACATTCCATATCTACATCTATACATCCACATCCATGCCCACATCCATACATCCACATTCACATTCACATCCCATACATCCATATTCACATTCCACATTCATATATCCATATCCACATTCACATACATACATTCATTTCACATCCTCATTCATACATCCACATCCACATACATACATCCATACAACCACATCCATACATCCATACACCCATATCCACATACATACATCCATACAACCACATCCATACATCCACATCCATTTACATCTATCTGATTCCTATCACATCTTATCACATCTATTTATAGAATGTAGGAGAATTCTAGTTTTTTGATATAAAGATTCTTTACGCATCTAATTAGGCATAAAGACAACTTTAGTAGGAATAACACTTTTATAAAAATCCTTTTATACATCTATTTAGGCATAAGTTCAATTTTAAGAAAAATAACACTTTCGAATTAAAAATAAACCTTTTATGCATTTTATTATGCATAAATTTCATTTTAATGAGAATAACACTTTTAAAATAAAAATAAATCTTTTATGCATCTAACTATGCATAAATTTAATTTCAATGAAAATAATACTTTCGAAATAAAAATAAATCTTTTATGCATCTTTTTATGCATAAAATCAATATTGATAAGAATAAATCTTTTGAATTAAAAATAAAATTCTTTATGCATCTTTCTATGCAAAAAATCAAAATTGATGAAAATCACTCTTTTGAATTAAAAATAAGATTCTTTATGCATCTTTCTATGCAAAAATCAAAATTGATGAAAATAACTCTTTTGAATTAAAAATAAAATTCTTTATGCATCTTTCTATGCATAAAATCAAAATTGATGAAAATAACACTTTTGGAATGCCTTTTTTCAATGAGGCATAACATCATTTGATTTTAGGGAAGACAAAAATCATAAAAAAACCATAAAAGAAATAGAAAAGAGAATAGTCTCCAACTTACATAGATAATTTGAGAGCTTTCCTTTGGCTTGATGGTTTGAGGGTTCTACTCTTGTTTGAAAACAAGAGTGGCCACCAATATTTTAGAAGAGGGAAGGTCAAAAACTAATGAATTATGAGTAAAATTCATTGTTTTTGGCACTTGGGAGAGGCATGGTAACAGTGCAAAAACACTATTGAGTTTCAACAAAGGGGAAGGCTTCTATTTATAGGAAAAAGTGAGCTTCTCACCCAGAAAACTGATTCTAGAATTTTCTAGATTAGTTTGGTCAATTTTTGACCATTTTGTTAACAATCCTAAAATGAGATTGATCATGGTGAAACATAGATTAAGCATAAGATTAAGGTGGATTAAACCATACTAAAAACTCCATGAGAGAGAGAGGGAGATTGCACACTCAACACTCAATTCTATTCACTTGCATATCACAATGAACCATACAATGATATAGGCTTTCTAGCCTTATCCCACTTTACACATCATCATCCATGTGGCAACTCCTTTTCCACTCTTTTAGTCAACACTCACACACCATACAATATTACATGTGGCATTCCTATCTCACCACAATATCTTGCACCTCTAGGGTGCTTTCACACATACACACAACACCACGATTACATCTCTTAACACCTCCTCTTAATCGAGGTGTTCCACAACTCACCCATCATTCATCACCCATATCAATGTAGCATTGCACAAATGCAATCGCTACCTTTTAACACTCCCCCTCAATGATACATTGGAGTGTCCATCAACCAATCATGTGTGCCCGTGTCTACATCTTAGACACCTAGTCCATTTTGAGCCGATTCGCTCACAGCGAAACCACTGAGTCCGATTTGAACATGGAAGTTTGGGTGGGAACCAACCCATGCGCATGCACCTCACACATGCATCGCTCATGCACACATCACAACAACCATTTTGAGCTTCTCGATGAGCTCGGGCATGGTTACCCTCATACCATCGGTGAATACACATCTCGTTTTTGAGCTTCAAGCTCGGGTACGTTTACCCATTAATCATGGGTGAAGAAAATACAATCATTTTTTGCCAAAGCCGGGCAGGGACCCCAATATAAAAAATCATCGGCTTTGTATTGGTGAAACTGACATTTTTCCACTATTTCAGGTTGATGCTTTTTGCTTTTTAAAAACATGTGAATGAGACTTACAAAAAATGTGTGTGCCAATCTTCCCTTAAGAGTTAAGACCTTTATCTTATGTTTTTTTTTCTTTTTAAAGAAAAAAACATGAGGCATCCATTGCTCTGCAAGCTGCCTACCTGCGTTAATGCGCTTCTCTGCATCGACGAGTCGATTCTGCTGCAGTCATCAGGTTTCCTGACACACACAGGGTCTTCTTCTCTTTCCTCTCGACTGCTTCTGCACAGCAGTTATGGCGGTCTCCTTCCTCTCGACTGCTTCTCTCCCCGACTACCTCTGCTCAGCTCTCTACTCCATGTGCTGCTGATCTCCTCCAGAGGGTGTCACAGCTGCATTTGTTGCTTCTGCAACTTTTGCCGTCCTCTTGCCCAACCTGCAAGTCCTTGACTTGTCTGATTACAATTCCATGCGCGCCATATCGGAGAGCTTCCACGCTTCCTGGCTATTGTCGCTAGCTCTTAACGGCCTGCTCATTTTGCCTCTTTAGCTCTCTGTTGCGACCACCACCATGGCTTCCAAGGCTTCGCTCCTCTTCCGCCTATTATCTGCCCACTGCAGCTTCTTTTCTTTCTCATCATTGGCTGCCTAGCTCTACTCTGCGCTATACAATCAATGGTTGTCGCCTCTCTCTACTACTTTGTTGCACTGCTCTAAGCTTGTAGGATGTGTTGCTGTCCAGTTTGTGCTTCCTCTTTATGCTGCCGGTTTTCTATAGCTCATCTTAGCCATAGATGTCCATTTGTTGCTATAGCTGTTTTGCCGCCATCAACTCCTCTACTGATGGCGCTTGCAATTCACCAAGACTGCAAGCTTGCATGTGCTTTTCTCAAAGCTTCCATTGGAAGCTTGCTTCAACTTTCCTGATAGCCTGCGTTCAGGCTGGATTCTAATAGCCATCAATACAGCCATTGTGAGCTCCCATTTGAGCTCCAAATATGCATGCATCCATTCAAGTTTCAGTCTCTTTGCCTCTTCTAAACCTCTCTCATTGAGGTTTTTCCCATAGCCATCAACATGGCCTTTCATGAGCTTCAATCTGCATGCTCCTCCTTTGTGCATGAAACCACTCAAGGATGCTTCGCCATTTTGGTTTCTCTCAAGAAACCAAGGTGCATAAACATGTGGAAACTACCAAGGTTTCCATCCCCTTCTTTGCTCTCCTTCATGAGCAAACATCAACAATGCATCTTCTTCTTGATGCACACACATGTGAACTCCATTGAGTCCACCATCTCACTTGCCATCATCTTGACAAACATGCACCTCCACACAAGATTCATGGGATACACAAATCCCATACATAGCAACCCTTCAACATGGCCTTTCATGAGCTTCAATCTGCATGCTCCTCCTTTGTGCATGCAACCACTCAAGGGTGCTTCGCCATTTTGGTTTCTCTCAAGAAACCAAGGTGCATAAACATGTGGAAACTGCCAAGGTTTCCATCCCCTTATTTGCTCTCCTTCATGAGCAAACATCAATAAGTGCATCTTCTTCTTGATGCACACACATGTGAACTCCATTGAGTCCACCATCTCACTTGCCATCATCTTGACAAACATGCACCTCCACACAAGATTCATGGGATACACAAATCCCATACATAGCAACCCTTCATAGAGCATTCTTCCATGCTCAAACACAAAACTTTGAGGCAAAAACTTCACAAAACCAACCTTCTTAAGGCATAATCAGCAGCATATCTTCTCTTGGTAACTTCTCCTTGACGATGATGAAGACTCCATAGCCTTCATAATGCTGAAATCTCCATTTTCAGCTTCCATGATGATAAGCAGGCTCTTCATGTTGCAAAACTCCATTTGCAACTCTCTTGGGAAGCTTCTATGCAACCTCCTTGTTGCAAATCTCCTCTCAAATCCTCACAAATGCAAATCCAAATGATAATATGAGTGTGCATAAATTTTTTCATAATAAACTAAAAATAATGCTTAATCAAAGAAACACACAACCAAGCTAATATACATAATAATCACCATGACCAAGAGCCCACCCAAGCTCTGATACCATGTTAACAATCCTAAAATGGAATTGATCATGGTGATAAACATAGATTAAGCATAAGATTAAGGTGAATTAAACCACACTAAAAACTCCATGAGAGAGAGAGAGAGGGAGATTGCACACTCAACACTCAATTCTATTCACTTGCATATCACAATGAACCATAGAATGATGTAGGCTTTCTAGCCTTATCCCACTTTACACATCATCATCCATGTGGCAACTCCTTTTCCACTCTTTTGGTCAACACTCACACACCATACAATATTACATGTGGCATTCCTATCTCACCACAATATCTTGCACCTCTAGGCTGCTTTCACACATACACACAACACCATGATTACATCTCTTAACACATTTTTAGGTCAGTTTTGCTCACTTTTTGGATCTAGTTGAAACAGGAGAGAGGAGAGATAAAAATATCTAGTTTAAACAGGAGAGAGGAGAGATAAAAATATCTCATTATTTGGGAGTTTAAAACTCATTCAAGCATGTGAAATAGGCACCTCCTTCATGAGGGAAATTCCCCCATATTGAGGTGTCAAAAATGCATCATTACTTCTAAATATCTCTCTTTTTTAACTATTAACCTTGTCCTTAGTTAACTCTTCATCTTATGTGAGTATTTACTCATTTTTGGGGATTTTCCTTTTATTTCTTCATTTATCTTCTCCCTACATTTGGATGAATCTTATTGGTCCATATGAACCTTAATTTAAAATTTTGAAAAAATCTTGACCCTCAGGATAATGCCTCTTGAACAGATTATACTTAATTTCTAATGCACCTTCTGGAAATCTTTTTGAACTTCTGTTTTAGGGAAACTTATTTTAATAAGAAGAGATATTTTTCCATCCAAAAATATTTAAAAACTGAATTACCACTCTCTAGAAGATTTTCTCTCTCTAGACCAAAACTGATAGAAACAAGATCTTTTATATTTTTGAATAGGGATTTGACTACAGGGAAAGATACTGGACATCCTGAGAGGTTGGGGAGGAATCTTACAAGTGATGGAGCAAGGAGAATGGTTGGAGACCCAAGGTCTGAGATGACTGAACATACGGAGCAACAGATGGTTACATTGGAATTGATTTTGGATGTCATAAATTAAAATTTAAATTCAACGAAAGAATGAGGCACCATTTCTAAACTCGCCCTTCTTTTTGGGGTCTCCTTTGCCACGCCCTGCTAGATTATTTTGTTTGCTCAAAGTAACTCGCTCAGAGGACAATACAACTCCCTCTCAACATGCTAGATTATAGTGCTTGTTTAGAATAAACTTATACAATTTGATTGAGAATTCAGTAATGTGAAGAGAGTAGAGTGTTTGATTTCTTATAATTCAAAGCATGTACTCACATTACTACTTTAGCAATTGTTGGATTTTCTGCATGTAAGTATAGAGTAAAACTGATTAGGAAAATGTGTAGGAATGATAAAGAGAAAGTAGAGGCTCGAGGAAATGCAACCAATATGCAAGAGAATGATGAGAATCCGATCATATGCACAAGAATTTTACCCTAAACCCCGTCTTCTCTCAAAACCCTAATGCACTTGGCCAAATTCATCAAGAAATGCATAATTGTGTACAGGAGATCAAGGGAAGAAGGATTATGGATTGAAAAGTCAAGAAATCCCACAATAATTCTTAATTTTGAAGGTAACTTCCCTGATGATATGCAAAGGCGATGTCAAGGAGAATGGTTGGAAACCCAAGGTCTGAGACTGAACATACGGAGCAACAGGTGGTTACATTGGAATTGATTTTGGATGTCATAAATTAAAATTGAAATTCAACAAAAGAATGAGGCACCATTTCTAAACTCGCCCTTCTTTTTGGGGTCTCCTTTGCCACGCCCTGCTAGATTATTTTGTTTGCTCAAAGGAACTTGCTCAGAGGGCAATAGAACTCCCTCTCAACATGCTAGATTCTAGTGCTTGTTTTGATTGACAATCCAGTAATGTGAAGAGAGTGTTTGATTTCTTACAATTCAAAGCATGTACTCACATTACAACTTTAGCATGTAATCAAGCTTGCATTATGCTCCTTGTACACTTGTGCCAAGGCTTGCAATAGTCATCCAACCAAAGAGAAATGAACAATGCCCTCACCAAGGCATAACCAATGCAAGAAACATTAGTGATTAATTGTTGGATTTTTTGCATGTATAGAGTAAAACTGATTAGAAAAATGTGTGGGAATGATAAAGAGAAAGTAGAGGCTCGAGGCAATGCAACCAATATGCAAGGGAATGATGAGAATCCCATCATATGCACAAGAATTTTACCCTAAACCCCGTCTTTTCTCAAAACCTTAATGCACTTGGCCAAATTCATCAAGAAATGCACAATTGTGTAGAGGAGATCAAGGAAAGAAGGATTATGGATTGAAAAGTCGAGAAATCCCACAATACTTCCTAATTTTGAAGGTAACTTCCCCGAGATGCAGAAGAGTTGGCAAGGAAAATGGTTGGAGACCCAAGGTCTAAGACAGAACATATGGAGCAACAGGTGGTTACATTGGAATTGATTTTGGATGTCATAAATTAGAATTGAAATTCAACGGAAGAATGAGGCACCATTGCTAAACTCGCCCTTCTTTTTGGGGTCTCCTTTGCCCTGCTAGATTATTTTGTTTTCTCAAAGGAACTTGCTCAGAGGACAATAGAACTCTCTCTCAACATGCTAGATTCTAGTGCTTGTTTAGAATAAACTTATACAATTTGATTGAGAATCTAGCAATGTGAAGAGAGTAGAGTATTTGATTTCTTACCATTCAAAGCATGTACTCTTATTACAACTTTAGCATGTAATCAAGCTTGCATTATGCTCCTTGTACACTTGCTCCAAGGCTTGCAATAGTCATCCAACCAAAGAGAAACGAACAATGCCCTAACCAAGGCATAACCAATGCAAGAAGCATTAGTGATTAATTGTTGGATTTTTTGCATGTATAGAGTAAAACTGATTAGAAAAATGTGTGGGAATGATAAAGAGAAAGTAGAGACTCAAGGCAATGCAACCAATATGCAAGGGAATGATGAGAATCCCATCATATGCACAAGAATTTTACCCTAAACCCCGTCTTTTCTCAAAACCTTAATGCACTTGGCCAAATTCATCAAGAAATGCACAATTGTGTAGAGGAGATCAAGGAAAGAAGGATTATGGATTGAAAAGTCAAGAAATCCCACAATAATTCCTAATTTTGAAGGTAGCTTTCCCCATATGCAGAGGGGATGGCAAGAAGAATGGTTGGAGACCCAAGGTTTGAGAGACTGAACATACGGAGCAACAGGTGGTTACATTGGAATTGATTTTGGATGTCATAAATTAGAATTGAAATTCAACGGAAGAATGAGGCACCATTGCTAAACTCGCCCTTCTTTTTGGGGTCTCCTTTGCCACGCCCTGCTAGATTATTTTGTTTGCTCAAAGGAACTTGCTCAGAGGACAATAGAACTCTCTCTCAACATGCTAGATTCTAGTGCTTGTTTAGAATAAACTTATACAATTTGATTGAGAATCTAGCAATGTGAAGAGAGTAGAGTATTTGATTTCTTACCATTCAAAGCATGTACTCTTATTACAACTTTAGCATGTAATCAAGCTTGCATTATGCTCCTTGTACACTTGCTCCAAGGCTTGCAATAGTCATCCAACCAAAGAGAAACGAACAATGCCCTAACCAAGGCATAACCAATGCAAGAAGCATTAGTGATTAATTGTTGGATTTTTTGCATGTATAGAGTAAAACTGATTAGGAAAATGTGTGGGAATGATAAAGAGAAAGTACAGGCTCGAGGCAATGCAACCAATATGCAAGGGAATGATGAGAATCCCATCATATGCACAAGAATTTTTCCCTAAGCCCCGTTTTCTCTCAAAACCCTAATGCACTTGGCCAATTCATTTAGAAATGCATAATTGTATACAGGAGATCAAGCAAAGAAGGATTATGGATTGAAAAGTCAAGAAATCCCACAATAATTCCTAATTTTGAAGGTAGCTTTCCCCATATGCAGAGGGGATGGCAAGAAGAATGGTTGGAGACCCAAGGTTTGAGAGACTGAACATACGGAGCAACAGGTGGTTACATTGGAATTGATTTTGGATGTCATAAATTACAATACAACTTTAGCATGTACTCACATGTAATCAAGTTTGCATTATCCTCCCTGTACATTTGCTCCAAGGCTTGCAATAGTCATCCAACCAAAGAGAAACAAACAATGCCCTCACCAAGGCATAACTAATGCAAGAAGCATTAGTGATTAATTGTTGGATTTTTTGCATGTATAGAGTAAAACTCCCTAGGAAAATGTGTTGGAATGATTTAGAGAAATAGAGGCACACGGCAGTGCAATCAAATGCAAGCGAATGATGAGAATCCCATCATATGCACAAGAATTTTACCCTTAACCCCGTCTTCTCTCAAAACCCTAATGCACTTGGCCAAATTGAACAAGAAATGCATATTTGTGTACAAGAGATCAAGGGAAGAAGGATTATGGATTGAAAAGTCAAGAAATCCCACAATAATTCTTAATTTGAAGGTAACTTCCTCTGTTGGCAAGGAGAATTGTTGGAGACCCAAGTTCTGAGATGGAACATATGGAGCAATAGGTTGTTACATTAGAATTGATTTTGGATGTCATGATTTAAAATTGAAATTCAACGGAAGAATGAGACACCATTGCTAAACTCGCCCTTATTTTTGGGGTCTCCTTTGCCACGCCCTACTAGATTATTTTGTTTGCTCAAAGGAACTCGCTCAAAGGACAACCTTGTACACTTGCTCCTCCAAGGCTTGCAATAGTCATCCAACCAAAGAGAAACGAACAATGCCCTCACTAAGGAATGCAAGAAGCATTAGTGATTAATTGTTGGATTTTTTTGCATGTATAGAGTAAAACTGATTAGAAAAATGTGTGAGAATGATAAAGAGAAAGTAGAGGCTCAAGGAAATGCAACCAATATGTAAGGGAATGACGAGAATCCCATCATATGCACAAGAATTTTACCCTAAATTCCATCTTCTCTCAAAACCCTAATACACTTGGCCAATTCAATCAAGAAAAGCACAATTGTGTAGAGGAGATCAAGGGAAGAAGGATTATGGATTGAAAAGTCAAGAAATCCTACAATATTTCCTAATTTTGAAGGTAACTTCCCTGATATGCAAAGGCAATGGCAAAGAGAATGGTTGGAGACCCAAGGTCTGAGATGGGACATATGGAGCAACAAGTGGTTACATTGGAATTGATTTTGGATGTCATAAATTAAAATTGAAATTCAACACAAGAATGAGGCACCATTTCTAAACTCGCCATTGTTTTTGGGGTCTCCTTTGCCATGCCCTGTGCTAGATTTTTTTGTTTGCTCAAAGGAACCCGCTCAGAGGACAATAGAACCCCCTCTCAACATGCTAGATTCTAGTGCTTGTTTAGAATAAAATTATACAATTTGATTGAGAAACAGCAATGTAAAGAGAGTGGAGTGTATGATTTCTTACAATTCAAAGCATGTACTCACATTACAACTTTAGCATGTAATCAAGCCTGCATTATGTTCCTTGTACACTTGCTCCTCCAAGGCTTGCAATAGTCATTCAACCAAAGAGAAATGAACAATGCCCTCACCAAGGCATAAACAATGCAAGAAGCATTAGTGATTAATTGTTGGATTTTTTGCATGTATAGAGTAAAACTGATTAGGAAAATGTGTGAGAATGATAAAGAGAAAGTAGAGGCTCAAGGAAATGCAACCAATATGCAAGGGAATGATAAGAATCCCATCATATGCACAAGAATTTTGCCCTAAATCCATCTTCTCTTGTAGCCCTAATACACTTGGCCAATTTAATCAAGAAATGCACAACTGTGTAGAGGAGATCAAGGGAAGAAGTATTAAGGATTGAAAAGTCAAGAAATCCCACAATATTTCCTAATTTTGAAGGTAACTTCCCCGATATGCAGAGGCGATGGCAAGGAGAATGGTTGGAGACCCAAGGTCTGAGGATGGAACATACAGAGCAACACATGTGGTTACATTGGCATTGATTTTGGATGTCATATACTAAAATTAAAATTCAACGAAAGAATGAGGCACCATTTCTAAACTCGCCCTTCTTTTTGGGGTCTCCTTTGCCACGCTCTGCTAGATTTTTTTGTTTGTTCAAAGGAACTCACTCAGAGGACAATAGAACTCCCTCTCAACATGCTAGATTCTAGTGCTTGTTTAGAATAAACTTGTACAATTTGATTGAGAATCTAGCAATGTGACGAGAGTAGAGTGTTTGATTTCTTACAATTCAAAGCATGTACTCACATTACAACTTTAGCATGTCATCAAGCTTCCATATGCTCCCTGTACACTTGCTCCAAGGCTTGCAATAGTCATCCAACCAAAGAGAAACGAACAATGCCCTCACCAAGGCATAATTAATGCAAGAAGCATTAGTGATTAATTGTTGGATTTTTTGCATGTATAGAGTAAAAGTGATTAGGAAAATGGGTGGGAATGATAAAGAGAAAGTAGAGGCTTGAGGCAATGCAACCAATATGCAAGGGAATGATGAGAATCCCATCATATGCACAAGAATTTTACCCTAAACCCCGTCTTCTCTCAAAACCTTAATGCACGTCGCCAAATTGATCAAGAAATACATAATTGTGTAGAGGAGATCAAGGGAAGAAGGATTATGGATTGAAAAGTCAAGAAATCCCACGATAATTCCTAATTTTGAAGGTAACATCCCCGATATATAGAGGGGATGGCAAGGAGAATGGTTGGAGACCCAAGGTCTCAGACGAAACATATGGAGCAACAAGTGGAATTGATTTTGGATGTCATAAATTAAAATTGAAATTCAATGGAAGAATGAGGCACCATTTCTAAACTCGCCCTTCTTTTTGGGGTCTCCTTTGTTAGCTCTGCTAGATTTTTTTGTTTGCTCAAAGGCAATCGCTTAGAGGACAATAGAACTTCCTCTCAACATGCTAGATTCTAGTGCTTGTTTAGAATAAACTTATACAATTTGATTGAGAATCCAGCAATGTGAAGAGAGCAGAGTGTTTGATTTCTTACAATTCAAAGCATGTACTCTCATTACAACTTTAGCATGTAATCAAGCTTGCATTATGCTCCTTGTACACTTGCTCCAAGGCTTGCAATAGTCATCTGCAATAGTCATCCAACGAAAGAGAAATGAACAATGCCCTCACCAAGGCATAACCAATGCAAGAAGCTTTAGTGAATAATTGTTGGATTTTTTGCATGTATAGAGTAAAACTAAATCGATTATCCACGTCATTTATCTTGGAGCTTGAAGAGCAGATGTTGAAAGTGGGTTGTGTAAGGTAGAACTACCACCCTTTTTTGACATGATAAAACTCGTGGAGCAGCAGATCCCAAGATGCAATCAGAATCAATTTGCAATTTGTATTGTCTATTCTTCCAATCTAATGAACAATTGGTAGCACTTAACCATGATCGACCAAGAACAACCTCTACCACACTGCCTTGGAGTTACTAGCCACATAAAAGGGAACTAACATCTAGTGATCCTGAATGGACATCATAATGACACATTTTTCCTCTATAGGGTTATCTTCACCTGAGAAACTTCGTAAGTCAATAGAAATGTGCACAAGTGTTGGTTGTCCCAAGGCTACCCATGTGTCAAATGAGAGAACATTATAATCTACATCAGAGTCAATTAAGGCAAAGACAAAGTAGGTAGTCTCATGAAGATGAAGACACACGTGAATATTAAAAGGATTGACATATTGTTTCATCAGTAGCCAACTGTAAGGTCAACACAGAAGCCTTGCGACACTCCTTGGCTTTTGCAACTCTAGCTTTAGCTTCTTCTTGAGCCTGACGTTTAAGTAGGTCATGTGCTTCTTTTCGTGTGTGGGCAGCATGCATTTGTTGAAGCATGGCTTCAGTTAATGGTTCATTATATTTCTTAAGACGACTTCCATTAATGAAGTTAGGCATTTGCCCACCTTCTAGTGTCTTTAAATGCACTGCACCACTAGGAGTAAGCTCATTAATCACAAACGGTCCTAGGCCACGTTTCTTGAGCTTTCGCTTATGCTTCTTAAGTGTGTACGAGAGCACAAGGTCCCCTTTTTTGAATCGGCCAGTTGTTACATTTCGATCATACCATTGCTTTTGTCTCCTCTTCTCGGCATACATCCCCATTACCGCCAATAAGCGGGTCTCATCAAGCTTTTCCAATTCATCAATGCGTTGAGAAATCTCATGACTAGTCCAGTCCAATTGTTTAGCAACTCGTAGAGTAGGTACAAGAAATTCAATGGGAAGAATTGCATCTAGTCCAAAAGCAAGCTCAAATGGGGTTGTGCCCATAGATGTTTTATAGGCTGTTCTATATGCCCAAAGAACTGAGTGCAACTTTTGCTCCCAATCAGTCCTATATCCCTCAACAATCTTTGTGAGTGCCGTGCAGAGAATCTTGTTTAGTACTCTCAGCTTGACCATTGGTCTGGGGATGATAGGGTGCAGAACGCTTGTGAATTACCATAAATTCTTGAAGTAAAAACTCTATGACCTCATTCACAAAGTGCACACGTTGATCACTAATGATTTCAATAGGTAAGCCATAGCGTGTAAACACGTACTCATACAAGAACTTGGCATTGGTTCTGGCATCATTTTTGACTGTAGCCTTTGCCTCTACCCATTTGGTCAAATAGTCAGTTGCGAACTATAATATATTCAGCATGCATGTGACGAGCTGAAGGTTTAATGGGACTGACAAAATCAATACCCCATTTGGCAAAAGCACGTGTGCTTAACATAGGCCGCAATGGCATATTGTCCTTTGTGATGGGAGGTTTGGTCCTTTGACAATCGTCACAATGTTTTACATATTCTTCGGCATCCATTTGTAAGGTTGGCCACCAAAGCCCAGACCACCTAATCAACTTAGCTGTGGTATTGCCCGAAAAGTGTCCACCCCCAACACCTGCATGAGTCAAGATTTTCAAGTAGTCAGCTTCACATACACACATGCGCAAGTTGCCATCCTTGCCCCTCTTGTAGAGTTGGCCCTCTATCAGCATATAGTTGGCCGTTTCAACTTCAATAGCATGCTTTCGATATTTAGGAATTGTTCGATCAGTATGACCATGCTGAAGATAGTCCACAATATACTTACTCCTTGGAATAATGTGACATTGTGAATTGGTTGTTGAATTTGACATGAAGCACAGTTAAGAACAAATTTTTCAGGATCTGCCATTCCAAGATCTCCTCATATTGGTCGGGGTTAGGTATAAGCCGCAACACTCCATCATTACCCTGACGATATAATCTCCCTGAGATTAACTTGAATGGTTGCCATAGGTCCACATTAGGACCCGCTAGTTGTATCTGCCCACTTGTCAAAATTTCTAAGATGGGTTCAGACCATTTAGGAGCTGTCTCTACAAGGAAAAGTGTTAAATCTAACATATCATCATCCACACCCACAGGAGCTTCTCGAGAGGTGATTCGAGATAAATGATCTGCCCTAAGATGAGTTGTTCCTTTTCTTACTGCCACTTCA
The DNA here is from genome assembly GCF_041138505.1 of Cibotium barometz. Lineage (NCBI taxonomy): Eukaryota > Viridiplantae > Streptophyta > Polypodiopsida > Cyatheales > Cibotiaceae > Cibotium > Cibotium barometz. Next base: position 56,528,600 of record NC_141059.1, read on the forward strand.
AAATCAAACTCAAGAAGGATGACAAACTACCTTACAATCCTTCCAGTTGCATAAGGCTTATTCACCAAATATAGCAGCGCTTGATGGTCCACAAAAAATATAAATTTGTTTGCCAAAAGGTAATGACGAAACTTTTTCACTGCATATATCATGGACAAACCTTCTCTTTCTGTTGTGGTATAATTCTTCTCAGCATTGTTCAACTGTCGACTAGCATATGAGATTGGGAAATCCTTATTATGTTCCCCAATTGAGCCAAAATACATCCAATTGCAAAGTTTGAAGCATCAATATGGACATGAAAGATTTGGTTCCAATCTGGTGTCCGTAAGATGGGTGCAGACACTAATGCTTGCTTCAACTTTTCAAAGGATTCCTCACACTCGTCAGTCCAATTAAACTTTGCAAGAAGAGCATATAATGGTCTGGCTAGGACAGCGTTCATGGAGATGAATCGACGATAATAGCCACAATGTCCCATGAATATTTGTACCCCTTTAGGGTTGATAGGCCGAGGTAATGAGACAATGACATCAATTTTATCCATATCTGTTGAAATACCATTGCAAGAAACAATATGGCCCAAAATCTTCCCTTGTCTTACCATGAATTTGCACTTGTCAGGATTCAAGCATATACGATAAACGTGACACTTTTGAAACACAAGTCTGAGGTGTTCTATATGATCATCTCGCTCTTGTGAGTCAACACATAAATCATCCATGAAGATCTCAAGAAATAGCCTAAGGTACTCCTTGAATACATGACTCATTAACCGCTGAAAGGTTACAGGTGCATTTGTTAGACCAAATGGCATAACACGATAAGCAAAGATGCCATCTTCAGTAAAACAAAGACTGTCTTGTGTTGATCCTTCGGATCAATGGACACTTGATTGTAACCGGAGAATCCATCCAAGAAACTATATGCCTTTTTCCCTGCAACACGTTCCAAAACATGATCCGTGATTGGAAGTGGGTAATGATCACGTACAGTAGCTACATTTACCTTCTTGAGGTTTACACATACTCAAAGTTTTCCATTTTTCTTGGGCACCACTACAATAGGGGAGACCCATTCAGTGTGTTCAATCTCATAGATAAATTTTACCTCTAAGAGCTTATCTATTTCTTCTTTTATCTTTCGTGCAAAATTCTCATTGTAAGTATAAGGACGTTGCTTGGAAGGCTTTGCATCCTCTCGCAATGGAATTGTATGCTGACATATGCTTGGATCAACTCCTTTGAGGTCTTTATAACTCCAAGCAAAACATCGCGATACTCCTTTATTGTTTGAATTAATAACTTCTCCTCATCTAAGGACAAGTCTGTGGCAATCCACACAGCGAGGCTCTTCTCCTAGCTCAGTGATATCATTTTTTTTTGCATCTTCTGGACCATCATATGAAATCCCTGGCATGCTTGGCTTTTGTCGCATGGGCTGTTGAAGAACAATCTTCCGATCTTGAAGAGTGTACTATGTGAAGTTGGGGGGAACATTGAGACCTTGTTCTTGTCCACTTTAGTCATCACTAATTGAAGACCATGCGGTTTTGAGCTCTCTTTTGCAATCTTGCATCAGAGTTTTTCGTTCAACCTTTATCTTTGCACTTTTGACACTCTCTTTTGAATCTATTTGAGACTTGAGTTTTTGTTTTGGTCTCTTTGTTTTTTTGTGATTTTTGCTAATAGTTTTTAGCTTTTCTCCTGGTTGGAATCCATCTGATCATTTTCCTTGGTCTTTGATACTATCTTGTGCTTGGACATAGTATAGATATCATCTTTCCTAAGAAGTGAGGTGGTAGTCGAGAGTGTTCAGTCTTAAACTCCTTGTTTTCTTTTTGTATTATCTCACGTCGTTCCCTCTCATCTTGTTTACGGATTCTCTTATGGCTCTTACAGCATTTACGTTTGGGTCGGCTTCGAGGGATCTCTATTTGAACCTCCCTTCCTCTCAAGAGTAGGCGTGCCTTTCCTAACTCTTCCTCGGGGATTATCACATCATCATCAAAATCAGAGTCCCATCCATCTTCCTTATCAGCATCATTAGCAGATTCGAGTGTTAAATCCTCCACTGAGACTTCCTCTACATGCAGTGCTGTGGATGCATCCCCATAGTACAAATCATCTAGAAGGTCACGTGGTTGTACCATTCATATAGGAATAATGTCATATCCATCCGAGTCACAAAATTGAATTGGCTTAGGTAAAGCACATGTCGATAATGTTGCAAGGACATGACTCCATTCTAGGGGATCAATTAAGTGCTCAGGGAAGGGTTATGGAATGTATGCCTCATCTAATACACTTTGATTACCCTTAAGTCTCTCAGTGTTGAAATCCTTACGTGAGGCTCCACACATCCACAGATCTTCTCGCCTATCTGACAATGTAACTCTTGAGCCCTCAAATGAAGCAGAATCAAACTCATCTATTGGAGACTGCCTTACATCACGATATGAGTGATTTTTTAGGTTGACCCTTGTGATGACAGAATCATGTCGTCAGAGGTACAAATAATTGTATCCCCAATCTTGAATCATTTGAAATTGTCGCATGAATGGTCTATCCAATATCACTTCATAGTTTGGATGCTTTCCAAAATCCACTACTGCAAATGTGTGCTCATATTCAATCCCACATGTGGTGACCATAATGTTCTCTAGTAGCCCAATGGGATGTTCTAAGCTTCCATCTGCTAGCTCCAAGCGCATCCTTGTACTCCTAATAACTAGTTTGCCCCACTTTTCCCAAATGGACCTTGTCACAATGCCCACTCCTGCACCACTATCAAGTATTGCAGTTGAAGCTACTTTTCGCACTTCTAATGGGAGGGTAGCATTTCCCTGATTGTCCTCACAAAATTTTCCTACTTTGTTGATAGGAACTGGCATAACATGCTTTGTCTCAGCGTGTATAGTACATTGATGACCCTTTTGTAGCAATACCTGCTCTGACAAACATGTGGCAATATCATTCCACAACTCTGGTCGAAGCTTTATCAAATCAAGCAAAGGTAAGGTACAAGCCACTGGTGCTGACAAAATAGCTTGCACGATACCCATATCCATCTCCTTTGTCAACCTTCTATGCATGGAGGGTATCCTCAAGTTTTGAGAACAGTTCTCATATTCTCCCAAATAAGATGGTAAGGTTTTCATTGTATGCCATCACGAGGGTTTGGGTATTCTTGAAGCTTCTTAGGTAGCTCAGATAAAGCTGCAATGCGACTTCTATGAGCATCAATGATGGCATCTAGAGTCTCGTTCACCTTATCCACAAAAACAGAACCCCATGAACTATCCTCGGTTGTAATAGCCTCATCTTGTTTAGCACTAGGCCCAGGTTGAGGTTGATGCTCCTCATGCACTTCTTGGGATGTAAAAGCTTGATCCTTCATGTTTTGTTTAGAGACTTCTTGAGAACTAGTGGATGCACTCTTAGTTTGCTTGTTGCGGTTCTTTTTCCTCCTAGTGGTCCTTTTTCTATTGGAATGTAGGGTCTTGTCCACTAGATTTGCCTTTGCATCCCTAGTTCGAGGTGTCTCATCGGTCTATATTTCGGCATTTCGTGTCTGTGATCTAGTCATGACTCTAAGTGGCACGACATCCTCATTCTCTGATGAAGGTGGCGATGATGGAACTGCCTCTACAAAGTTGAGTGAGACCTTTGGTTGAGAGGTGCCTTCCTCATGTGGTTTCAACAAACAATCCTTTGGAAAGTGTTCTACACAACGCCCTAGACAATATCTTTCAATTGGTGGAAACTATGGTACTGTTGTATTGGATCGAGCTTCTTGCCTTTGGCAATGTAGACAATCATGAGCCCAATGGGCTTCTCCGCACTCATAACAGGGGCCCATTAGTTTGGCTTCTACTTTCCTTTGTTGCCATTGACCTGAGGGGCCTGGAGTCCTAGGTTGGTAGCCGCCTAGCAACATCAAAGAATTGTGTTCCCCCGGAGGCTCCAGTGCTTGGCTTGGATATGCGAGACTTTCAAAGAGATTTTCCTTGGATGAATATGATGCATATTCCTCCTCCACATAGCTTGAGTTTACCATGTCTCTACACATATTTGAATTGTCGTAGTCAACAAACCTCATAGGAGCAGTCCAAGGAGCAGGAGGTTGAGCTCCAAGTATAGGTCGTGCTTGCTCTTGTGCCATCGGTGGCTTATGTTCAAAATTAGTATACTGTTGATGCATTTGTGGAGCCACTGCACCCCTTTGCTGCTCACGCTCTTGTCTCATTCTTGCAATGCGAGTACATTCCTGTGTGGTGTGGGTATAATTCCAAGCACAGGCCTGGCACCACTTCTTTATGGGTTGGTTTGTGACTAGAGGAGAAAAGGTATTACATTCTTCGGTTTTATGGTTACTGCCACATGCTCCACAAAGATGAGGACCTATAGGTAGTACACTCCTCATTCGCTGTGCTATTGTTGTGGCTGCATGGGTGGGCGATAGGTTTGTCCCAATCTCCTTAGTACTAGGTTAGCTATCTAGTCTGGATTTACTAGTGCGCTAGACCTTGAACTTTGGTCATCACCCCACTGATCTCTAGGTTGCACCTCAGGGCCAATACCATCTTGGAATTTGAAGTTATCTATGAAATCCATAGCATCATGGCAACACTCATTGAAATTTGTATGCTTCTTTGCATAGAGATGTGTGTGCAGTGTTGAATTTTTGAGTCCTTTTAAGAAGAGAGAAATTAATCGACTCTGGGTGGGCTTCTCATCTTCTGGGCAACGATTAATGTACTGCTTCATCCTATTTACATAGTCTCTAACACTCTCAGTCTCGCCTTGCTTGAAAGAGTAGATGTTTACTACTGTGTCATGCTAAATCCCCATCAAGGAAAAAGCAGCAATCTCTCTTCCAAAACTCATAAAAAGAAGATTTGTCTGAAGCCTCTAGTGCCTGAAACCAAGCAAGGGCCTTTCCCTTAAGAGTGAGGCAAAATCCTTCAATTTGCGTATGCTTGTGAGGTCACTTGCTCAGCTCGAACTGCTTGCCTAAATGCTGCTACATGGTTATATGGATCTCCCGACCCTTCGTACTTCTTTACCAGTTTCTGAAGAGTTGATGGCCTTACTCGTCTTGAATACTCATCATCAGGCCTACGGCCTCTCACTCTCAGTGGTTCCTCTCTTTGGTAAGATGGTCCATATGCATCCCAAATTGGTGTGGGTCCCCTATTACCTACCTCACCAACCCTCTCCAAAGATCTTGTTACCCGCATTTCAGGAGGTGCATTTATGGGAGGCCGAGTTGGCTTCCCTACCCTCCGATTGTCATAGCGAGAGAAATGTTGTTGTGGTGTGATGTGTGGTCGCACTTTTGGTGTAGGATAATATCTTGGTGCTAGAGTTGGGCTACTTGCGGTCCACTTTGATGTTGAGGGTCCCTCTCTAGTGAACTCTCGTAGGGGAGGAGCAATAGTTTCTCCAACAAGAAAGGTTGTCTCTCCTAGTTTAGCTGTATTAGTTGAGAACACTTCCATGAATAATGGTTGTCCTCTCCACGTGAGCTCACGAATCTCCTTCCAATCTAAGGTTCGGTATTCATTGGCCCATTAACGATTCGGTTCTCGTATCCTGCAAGCTTCTTGACTACCACCACAAGTGCTAGAGGAAGATCTAGCTCTGGCAATCTAGTTGTGGCATAATATCCTTCTAAAGACTCCTTATAGACCTCTTGAAGTGGGTCATCTTGAAAGACCTTTGTCACTAGAATTTGTCGTACAAACTCCCATTGGTTCTCAGCCCCCTGATCTATTTTTCTCTTGCCTTTCCTATCCCTGTCCAAATTTAGATCTACAAAAAGTAAATCATCTATGGATGGCTTTGAGGACTGGGCATTGGATGGTCCAGGCATGTCCGGTTCAATGAGCCAATCATCTCTAGACTCCCTTGCTCCGGAAGGCTTTGATAAATCTAGGAACTCACTCTTAGAGAGCCCTTCTAATTTGTCTACATTCTCTGGATGATAGGTGACTTCGTGGCGAACACCATCTCCGCCCATGTACATGTTACCCTGGTCATTGACTAGAGGTGCTCTATCAAGCTCTGAGAAAAATTCTGCAATCTTAACGAGATACTGTGGTTGTGGATCCCTAAAGATCTCAGCTCCTTGAGCATTCGTGTAGACATATTGAAGTCTCACATTGAGTGGTAACCCCATGATGTCGGCTTCAAACGGATTAAAAGATCTTGTGGGTGTCCTATTTCGGGCTAAGGGATGACTATTTGACGGCCCTAGATTGTCCATAGACAATGAGCTAGTTGTCCTGGAAAGGGTATCAGATTGGGATTCGCAAAAGGTTTTAGCAATATCTGCCAAATTTTCTATTGATTGGGTCCCACTTTCCTGCGTAGGTACTCTAGAAGGTGCCCTATGGGCAGTGTCTATATGACGTCCCGATCGCAAGTGCATAAGGTCAAATTTTAAGATTGTTTTTTTTTAATTTATTTTTTTTTCAAAAAAATCCAAAAATTTTCAAGTTGGCTCAAACTTTGCCAGAACCCATTTTGAACCCTCGAACACATTAGGCCAAAAAAATAGCGTATTTTTCAGGATCAAAAATTGCCTAAAATTTACCAGTTTTCCATAATGAACTCACCGTGGGAAAATGGTTCCGGGACCAAAATTTTGACGATGGGTGTTTTCTAACTCCTCTCGAAAAGTTAGAAAACCTCCCAATTTTTTGCGCCAAAAAATGAAAAATTTTCCAGACTTTTTTTTTGCACCCCTTTATTCGCCGGTGCGGTGGCGGTCTTTATGGTGCGGTGTGTGGGTCTCTCCGCGCAGTGCGTTGTTCACACACAGTAGCCTTCTTTTATTATTTTTTTCTTTTTTGAAGTACGTGCTCAATGCGTGTGCAGCTATGAGATTTGCAGCGAATTCAATGCGCGTGGCAGGGAACTCAATGAGTGTGCAATTGTGAGATTTGCAGGGAATTCGAAATGTTCAATCTTCATGTGTGTGTACAGATTTCTCTACAAGTGCAGGTTTAACAGAGAACTAAAATGCACAAAATTAAAGATGCAGAAAACTAGGCTAAGAACAGAAAATAAAACGAACATACAGAAAATTGAAACTATAAAAATTAACCTCAGACATCAAAAATTATCTTCAAACAGAATGACAGAAATGCAAATCAGGCCTCTCTCTTTCGCACACAAATTGAAATTGGCAGGTTTAGCGCCTACCTCCAATCCTTCCCGTGTGTTGAATCCTTGTCCTGACCTCAAGGGAGAGGCGTAATCGCACTCAAATAGCAAGACAATAAAGAGAATTTAACAAAAGATTAGTCGTAAATAAGTACCAAAATTAGTCCCAAAGCTTGCTCTCCTATCCAACGGTTTTGCAACCGATTGGAGCTTAACAAGGAGTGGTAGTGTGTGTATGGTGCTCAACTAATGTAGGCACTCATTCCCTGATAGCGGCGCCATTGAAGAGCGGTTCTCTCTACCGTGCAATATAGTGCTCATAGAGTACTACCGATCAACAAATGTGTTGAGAAACACAATGTCAATCCGAGGACTCCACCCGATTAGTGCATGAAGGCTTATCCCTTGTGCGGGAGAGCTCACATACACGAACCACCACTTGACGATTCAACCATTCAACACCTCAATCAATCTCTCAATCCCTTAAACCCACTACACTAATCAAGAGAACAAGCAATGCATGGCAATCTCTTAATCCCATTCAAACATTGATTAAATCTTAGCTTTTCCTAATGCAAGCAAACCCATAAGCGTGCATTTACTAACCCACAAGCTTAAGCAAGCATAGAATGTAACATTCACAAACCCACAAGCTCATAGAGAGAGTCTATCCATGAATAACTCATTGCCAATGAAGTGGGCAAGAGCTTGCATGAATGGAGACTACACACACACACACTACAAGCATGCATACACAAGTGCATGCACAAGAGAAAGAAAGAAGCATTCAACTAATTATAGATTAATCTACTTCAATGATGCTAAAATAGATTAAGAGAAAGAAGTGGAGCTATACTCATTGGAGCTTGATGCTCATTAGAGTACAATAGAGAGAGTTAGAGAGTTGCCATAGCTTGAGAGCTCTTGAGAGCTCAAGAGCTTCACTCAATAGCTTATGAGAATGGCCAAAACGTCCTCTTTCTTTAGCTAACATCTCTTTTATAGAGATGTCACTAACCCTAGGACTCTTTCACACATGGGCGGACAACCCCATAAGTGAGCCTTGCTTAATACACTTAGAACTCTCATTTAGAACCCACATTGGCCAAAAACGATTTACATTGCACTTCGGCACATAAATATGGAAAAATTATGTGCGTCTTTATGTTCCCATGGCTACAATCCCACTCTCTCGCATTAAATGCTTCCGGCCTCCTTCCATAATCTGTGTTTTCGTGGAACACGTTCTCCTTGCCATCGCCTCTGCATATCCATAATCCATAATTAGGAATTATTGTGGGATTTCTTGACTTTTCAATCCATAATCCTTCTTCCCTTGATCTCCTCTACACAATTGTGCATTTCTTGATGAGTTTGGCCAAGTGCATTAGGGTTTTGAGAGAAGACAGGGTGGTTTAGGGTAAAATTCTTGTGCAAATATAGGGATTCTCATCATTCCTTTGTATATTGGTTGCATTGCCTCGAGCCTCTACTTTTTCATTACCATTCCCACACATTTTCCTAATCAGTTTATATACATGCAAAAAATCCAACAATTAATCACTAATGCTTCTTGTATTGGTTATGCCTTGGTGAGGGCATTGTTCATTTCTCTTTGGTTGGATGACTATTGCAAGCCTTGGAGTAAGTGTACAAGGAGCATAATGCAAGCTTAATTACATGCTAAAGTTGTAATGTGAGTACATGCTTTGAATTGTAAGAAATCAAACACTCTACTCTCTTCACAGTGCTGGATTCTCAATCAAATTGTATAAGTTTATTCTAAACAAGCACTAGAATTTAGCATGTTGGGAGGGAGTTCTATTGTCCTCTAAGCGAGTTCCTTAGAGCAAACAAAAAAATCTAGCAGGGCGTCGCAAAGGGAGACCCCAAAAAGAAGGGCGAGTTTAGAAATGGTGCCTCATTCCTCTGTGTTAAATTTCAATTTTAATTTACAACATCCAAAATCAATTCCAATGTAACCACCTGTTGCTCCATATGTTCCGTCCTCGACCTTGGGTCTCCAACCATTCTCCTTGCCATCGCCTCTGCATATCGAGGAAGCTACCTTCAAAATTAGGAATTATAGTGGGATTTCCTGACTTTTCAATCCATAATCCTTCTTCCCTTGATCTCCTCTACACAATTGTGCATTTC
>NC_141059.1:56550428-56552928 GCF_041138505.1 Cibotium barometz
ACATGCTTGAGCCTTGAAGATATGATTTTTGGAAAGACTTGGAAGACATGCGGTTGAATATGACATCGAATTAGTCCTCGAGTCTAATTATGACTTGCTAGACACAGTTGATCCGAAAATTCATGGATTCAGAGAAGATTGTAGAAGCTAATCCCTACAAGAAAGAAGCCAATCCCTATAAGAACGAAGAGGGTAACCAAAGAGAGACTAAATGACCTTTATGGTCCATCCAGACACGGATGCAATAATTCTTGAAGTCCTTATTGATGGAGTTTGAATTGGCCAAGCTGGTAGACCAGAGGAGCCTCTCAATTTAGTCTGAGTTCTATACATACATATAGATACCACTGGCCTTGTCCCCGAGGATTCTCAATGAATGCAACAAAAGGATAGACTGGCTTCTTCTCTTTCAAGTACCACCTCTTTGTCTTTGGCCCAAAATGTGTACAAGAGCAATCCGGTATCATATCTGATGGGAGATGTCTTCCTTTGTCTGGGAGGATGACAGGTGGGACTTGATCTGCAGACTACTCAATAGTGTTGTTGTAAAAGGGGTAGCTTTTGTTAATATAAATTATTGTTCCCAAAAAACAATATAGATACCAGGATGTGACTACCCTTTATTGTAATAAATATGGAAGTTCTCACGGTCAAAGAATCACATGCTGTACTAGTAGAGCCTTACGTCGAAAAAATCTCTTGAACTAAAATATCGGACCTTGTGATTAAAAAAAAACATAGAATGAAGGTGAGAGAATGCAGAAGGTAACAAACATAGAACGAAGGTGAGAAAATGCAGGACACTGTTAATTTGAAACTGAACTTAGGACTGTCTACGTGTCTACAAATTGTCGATGTACATAAATGAAGTACGTCCTCTCAAAGTCCGCCGTACTTTCCACGCAAAAGACCCAAAAAAAAAAAAAAGAGATGATTTGGCCGAACTAAACAAATGAAAACAAGAACGTTCAAGGGCTCCGGGGAGAGCTTCCATCCGAAGATTGCAGCTATGGGCGTTCTTTGTTGTATGTGCATATGCGGAAGGGTAACTGAATTCAACGCTTGTGGGTGACGGGTTCCTTCTGGGCGTTGAAGTAGACAGCGGCTTCCGGCAGGCCAAGTCCATGCTCCGCAGCAAAGAGGCGGGTACAGAAGTTTTGGCGGGCCATGGGCGACCGCATGAGCGAGAGAGGCCCGCGCTGCCGGAAGAGGGCAAACACGTACCTGTGGATGCCCACGGTGGGTTTGGGTCCCACGTACGGCACCACCTCCCTCCCTGCACAGATCACCACCACCATCACCATAACCATCAGCACCGCTGTTAGAAGATGAAAAAGTCCTACTATTCGTATGTAGACAGTCACCTTTGTTTGCGTCGCTGGTTCCAGGTATGTCGGTGGCGATCCTGCAATGATGAAAGAAAGCTGCTTTATATGGAGAGCATGCGCTTTGACTATGAACTGAGCAAAGAGATCAGAGGCAAGCTTTTACCAGTGCACCCACTCTCTCATCGTGGGCTCGCTAGGGCTGGGAGCGTCTGGGTCAACCATTACCTGCATTACACGCCGGTCAATTACCTCTGATTTGAAGAGCCTCTCTCTCTCTCTCTCTCCCCCCCCCGCCGGCTTGCTGCACCCACCAGAGTGAAGAGCGAATCGCGCGCGTGTGGATCTGTGATTCGTATGCTGGGACGCTGGCACGTAGCGGATGGCTTTATATCGCAGCCGTTGCTCACCTGCCTCGCCGCGTACGACACAGCCATTTCCAGGCCGCTGGGCGCGAACATGTCGATCACATCCCCTATCACCCTCCCAACTACCAACGCCTCCGTGCGTCGAGACATTTTGATATTGAGCCGTAGTGGAAAGTATGTGCACGCAGCTCAGGTAGAATTCTCTCTTTCTTCTCTGTTCTTTTTCTTCTTGTGTCTTTTGATTTAGGGCGCTCCACGTGGACTTACTACACATGGCGCTCTAATTTATTCACCATGTGCCATCTTTTTTAGCGTCCGATATATATGCATCCGGCCTTTCTTTCCCGCACACGGCGAGTGAATTAAGGCACCGAAACATTTTTTTGAGTGTGGATTAATTAATTAATTTATGCAAGAATGCGTAAGGGAGTTATTTTTTTCCTAAGGTTTTTGTTGTGAGGTTTTTTGGAATAAAATTAGAGCAAATAGCCCTTATTTGGCAACTTCATCATGTGCTACAAAGTGTCTCCTAACTTCCAAGTGTTGTATCTTCTTCTCTCTTCTAGTTCTGCTTGCTCTCTTTTGTTCGACATGCTCTCTCTTCCCCCTCTTTTGCATGTGCTATCTCTACTGGGCTCTCTCTCGCTCGCATGCCAAGCTAGAGCTCTCTCCCACAGGAAGTCTCTCTCTCTACTTGCCTCCCTCTATGCTGCTAGTTATCGTGCATACAAGTTGACACGGCACTTTCTCTTTATTTTCCTACCTAACAATCGTAGCCCTTGTAGCCTTGGTAGGGGAATGGGAGCG
>NC_141059.1:56560428-56567928 GCF_041138505.1 Cibotium barometz
AAAGGGTTGAAGGACTTGATTCATCAAGGCTTGAAAAGTGGCAAGTGCATTACATAATCCAAACGACATAACCAAGTAATGATAGAGACCTCTCTTGGTCCTAAATGTTGTCTTATACTCATCACAACTCTTCATCCTTATTTGGTGACCTAAAGTGAATGTTTGTGAAGAAATGGACATCCTTTAATTCATAAAAAAGGTCATCAATGCAAGGTATAGGGTACCTATTCTTGATGGAAGCTTTGTTCAAATCATGATAATCCACACACATTCTAAAGATTTCATCCTTTTTCTTTCACAAGAAGCATCAGAGATGCAAAAGGAGATTGACTAGGATCTAGCCATCCCATGTCCATGAATTCTTGCACTTGTTTGACCACCTCATCGCTCTTCACTTTGGACAATCTATATGGCGGCTTGTTGACGAGCCTAACATTAGGCTCAAGCTCTATTCTTGATCAATGTCCGTTTTCAGTGGTAAATATTTAGGGATGTTGAATACACCCTTGTATTCATCCAATAACTTTTGCATGTCCTTGTGCACTTCCTTCTCTTAATGAAAGCATTGCTCTCATCCTTGCAAAGCTGTAATATATACGCATGACCCATCTTCTTGAGCTCTCTCTTAAGTTGAGTTGCATTGATCAAAGTAAGCTTTGATGCATCCACTTCCATCAATGTAATGCTCCTTTCACCATGCAAAAACTGCATAAAACCTTACTTCAAATTTTTAGTGAACGAACTAAAACTTGAGAGCCAATCACACCCAAGAACCATGTCGATGGATCCCATGTCAAGAATAAATAAATTAGCTTTACATGTATAATCCTTTGAGAGATCCAAGCTTACATCTTGACACATCATTGTGTAATCCATTTTAGTCCCATTTGCCACTTGAACTTCATTGAAAGTTGCCAAAGTTGTAATTTGAGACCACACAATGACTTCTTATTCACAAAGCTATATGTACTTCCACTATCCACCAAAACATGAGCCACTCTTTCATTGACTTTGGCCTTAAACCTCAAAGTGCTTTTACCCTTGCATCTCGCATAAGAATCATGTGACAAGGTACAAAGTTGGCTTCATGCTTGCGTTCCCAAAAGTACACATAGGCATTCCATCATCATAATCTTGCCAAGTCTCTTGCAAAGTGTCATAGGGATAAAAAGGAAATTCCCTCCTCTCAAGCACATATCATCATCACTTTCCAAGCATTCATTGCAATCACCAAAAGTTTCATTATCATCTCCATGATCATCTTCAATAGCCTCAGGCAAGACCATGCTGATGGTGATATTTTTAGCTTTGCAAGTTTTGAAATTCACTTTTCACCACATTTGTAGTAAAGCCCTTTATCTGCCAAAACAATATAATTTCTATATGTGTAATATTCTCTGTTTTAGGGTTTTTGGTACATTGCTGAAAATGAAGAATTGACCTTAGGACCTTGAATATAGGTCAGAATCTTGATTGGATTAGCTTGATTGATTGATGCTAATGGCTAGTACTACCCACTCCCTGAAGCATTTTACTTCAACCAAAGGCTAGGTATTCTTTATTTTGACTTTTAGGTCAAAGTCAACTATGATGGTTGACCTAGGAAATGACTTCCGAATCAAGTATTTTTTTGTTTGTCGGGAATCTTATGACATATAATAACCACCCACATGCTCAAATCTCAAATTAATTTGATGTTTTTGAATGGGCCCAACTTTTGCCTTGTAGTGAGACTTGCCGATTGGAGATGCAACGGTGTTAAAATGGAGTACTTGAGGGCTCCAATTGTAGCCCTTGGGGAGTAGAATAAGGCTATGTAAACCACTTGAAAAAATCCCTAACTTTTTTGAACTGAATTAGGGTTTTATGCTATAGTAAAAAATTGTAAAAATTATCTCCACTTGCTATCCACTCCTCCCCTTTGCATCAGCAATGCCTCAAAACTATTCAAAAGCATGCACCACATCAATTTGCATCTTTGAGCATCCAAAACTAACCTTAAGTGATATGCATATGTGCTTTTTGTAAAAAAAAATTATCGCATTTCCTTTGTATTTGCAATGAAATCTGAATGTAAACTCAATTGAGTTTCAATTGCAATGTTGTGCCCATTCTTTGCCAAAACTTTGCCGCATCTAAATACATCAATTGTCACACTTGGAGATCGGTGAAGTGCGTTGAAGCTTGTTGATCTCCCAACCAATCCCCTTACTCAAAGTTTGAAATCTAAGAGCAAGGGTTTGGGCCATGTCATCCCTCGTCGTACTACTTTACCATGGTACTCACAGCACGGTGAGTTCAAGCCATGCTCCCCTCGGTCTCTCCTCCATATACTTGGGTACCATCACACATCACTAGTGACTAGAAATTAAAATTGTAGTACAATGTGATGTGGAGATTGATTGAATCTCAAATAGATGGTTGAGATCACTTACGAATTTAAGCATGACTCATGCTCTTACAAATGTTCATACATTCAAGCATGTATTCATGCCCATCCATGAATCTCCCAATGATCTCAATACATCCAAAATGACATCAAAAAGAAATTAGAGTCAATTGTTCAACACCTTTGTCTTGCTTAGCACCAATAATGCCCTTCAATGCTGGCTTTGCAAAGATTTAGCACATATGATAAGCTAATTATATCCAATTAAGCATATGAAGCATCCATTGACAAGTGATGAGGCAAATTCCAAATGCATGAAAGCAATCACAATATTCCTCAAGGAAGAGGAATGATTGATTCTTAGCAAAAATGATTGATTCTTGGCAAAATAATAATAATAATCTTGAGAGCTAAGATTGATTCATTGATCAATGTGATGGAATAGTTTGCTTATTGACATCATTAATGATTCTAATGATGTTTAAGCACTCCCATATTAATATGGCCAATGGTGAGAAACTAGGGTTTCTTGGTGAAAAACCCTAATTCTTGCTCCATTGATTCAATCTTGGTAGATATAGTGTGAATCATGTAAGATAATCTTGAATCAAAGCATTAATCCTTTCATCAAGCATAGATTTCACCATAAAATCCTAAATGCAGCAAATGCAACCCATTTTTCTTTCTCATGAGTAAATGACACCATTAACCATCACCAAGTAGTTTTGAATGCCCCAAAACATGAAAGAAGCACATAATAACCAAGATTACATGATAATTATGGGCTAGGGTTTACGAAAATGAACCATACATAGCTGATGCAGGCGCGAAATAGATCAAGGAATAGAAAAAAAAAACAATGATGCTCAACGTGGCCGTCAGCTTCTCCCTTGACGCCTCAGTTGCTCTTTATTCCCCTCCATAGCATGGCAAGGTTGCCATTGTATCAAAAGGCAAGCAAAGAGACCTTCAACCAAAGGAAAATGCAGCCCTAATATGTAGGCGATCGAAATCTGTGCTTCTCCTCCTTGTTGAAGACCCCTTTTCACATTGTAGCATCAAAACATCTTCACACAGGCTCATGGGTATCCTATGATGAACCAGGACCAAAAGTGCTCCAAATTCTACTCAATTAATGGACTAGTTTGAATCAAGGTTTCCATAGCCATCAATGTCATCCATTCTCAACACTTCTATTGATCACAACATCCAAACTTGAAGTATTTCCATGTTAGGATTAAGATTTCCAAGAAAATTTTGGAAGAAGTTCACGATCATCAAGAGGATTAAGAAAATTCAAGAATCATACATTTTTTTAAAAAGAAAATTTGTCAAAAGAAGAAGATGATGTATGAAAAGCTAGGCTCTGATACACCAATGAAAGAAGGGAGGAAAAAGATGACTCATTAACATGGAGTCGGGAACACGGGACATCGTTTATGGAGTCCAAGACATGGGTGAAGGTCACCATGGAAGCTTGCATGAGCAAGACTTGATTGATATTGACTAAAGATGATAAAAGTGATTATTTACAAGTTGGCCTTATAATTGTCTTATATAACCTTGGCCCCTTTTCACACTTAGTAATACCTTGGCCCTCACACTAGGCCATGCCCAAGACCATAGTCCTTTAGAACTTTACTACTCTCTCTCTCTCTCTCTCTCTCTCTCTCTCTCTCTACCTCCCTCTATTTCTCTCTCTAACTTGCTAACTCTCTATGTCTCTACCTCTTTATCTCACTCTCTCCAACTCTTTGTACCTCTCTCTAAAATTTTGTATCTCCCTCTCTATGTATAACTCTCTGCCTCTCTTACTCTCTCTTTCTAACTCTGTAACTCTCTATCCCTTTCTAACTCTCTCAATCTCTCTTACTTTCTCTAGCTATCTATTTCTTTTGAACTGGTCAACTCTCTCTTAACACTCATTACCTCTCTAGCTTTATCTCTCTAATTCTCTCTTTCTAACTCTTCTCTAAATCTCTCTTTTCTTAACTTTCTCAATCTCTTACACTCTCTAACTTATATCTCTCGAACTGGCCAACCCTCTCTCTAGTACTCTCTAACTCTCTCTTTCTCTCTCTAGCACTCTCTCTCTAATCTACTCTCTTTACCTTTCTCCAACTCTCTCTCTTTAACTCTCTTACTCTTGCTAACTCTTTATTTTTCTCAAATTGGCCAACTCTCTCTCTCTCTCTCTCTCTCTCTCTCTCTCTCTCTCTCTCTCTCTAACACTCACTCTAACTCTTTCTACATCTATATCTCTCTATTTCTCTCGAATTGGCCTACTCTCTCTCTCTCTCTCTAACACACTCTATCTACTAACGCTCTATCTACTAACACACTCTATCTACTAACGCTCTCTCTCTTTCTCTTAACATTCACTCTCTCTTAACTCACTCTCTTTGCCTTTCTCTAACTCTCTATACCTCTCTTTTAACTCACTCTCTTTGCATTTCTCTAACTCTATGTAACTCTCTCTCTATGACTTACTCTCTTTACCTTTCTCTAACTCACTCACTCTCTCTCTATCTATCTAACACACACTCTCTCTCTATAACTCACTCTCTTTACCTCTCTCTCTCTCTCTCTCTCTCTCTCTCTCTCTCTCTCTCTATCTATCTATCTAACACATACTCTATCTCTCTCTAATTCTCTTTCTAACTTTCTCTCTCTCTAACTCTCAATCTCTCTTACTTTCTCTAACTCTCTATTTCTCTTGAGCTAGCCAACTCCCTCCCTCCCTCCCTCCCTCTCTCTCTCTCTCTCTCTCTCTGTCTCTCTCTAACACTCTCTTTATCTTTCTCTAACCCTCTCGAACTCTCTCTCTTACTCTCTTGAACTAGCCAACTCTATCCCCCCTCTCTCTAACTCTCTACCTTTCTCTAACTCTCGCTCTTTCTAACTCTCTTTCTCTCTCTAATCTAACCCTCTCTCTCTCTCTCTCTCTCTCTCTCTCTCTCTCGCAAGATTAGTAGTATGGTATAGTATCTAACTCTCTTTCTAAACTATATATATATATATATCTCAGCAACTCTCTCTACCTCTCACTCACTCACTCTCTCTCTCTCTCTCTCTCTCTCTCTCTCTCTCTCTTTAATTCTCTAACACTCTTTCTCCCTCTCTCCCTCTCTCTCTCTCTCTCCCTCTCTCTCTCTTCAATATTTTCTCTCTTTTAACTCTCTCTAACTCTTTAATTATCTAAGTCTCTCTTTCTCCCTCCCTCCCTCTAACTCTATTTCTCTAGTCCTCTCTCTCTCTCTCTCTCTCTCTCTCTCTAACTCTCTTCAATATTGTCTCTCTTTAACTCTCTCTCTCTCTCTCTCTCTCTCTCTCTCTCTCTCTCTCTCTCTCTCTCTCTCTCTCTCTCGCGTATAATTCTCTCTCTGTCTCTCTTACTCTCTCAATCTCTCTTTCTCTAACTGTCTATTTATCTCGAATTGGCCAACTCTCTCTCTCTCTCTCTCTCTCTCTCTCTCTCTCTCTCTCTCTCTTACACACTAACTCTCTCTCTAACTTTCTCTCGCCTATTCTCTAAACCTCTCTTTCTCTCGAACTGGCCAACTCTCTCTCTCTCTCTCTCTCTCTCTCTCTCTCTCTCTCTCTCTCTCTCTCTAACACTTACTCTTTCGCTCTCTCTTTACCTTTCTCTAACTCACTCTCTTAACTCTTTCTAGCTTTCTCTTTTTTCTAGGACTCTCTCTTTAACTCTCTGTAACTCTCTCTCTCTATTTCACTCTCACTCACTCTCTCTCTCTCTAAGGCACTCTCTAACTCTTTCTAACACACTCTCTCTCTCTCTCTCTCTCTCTCTCTCTCTCTCTCTCTCTTTAACTCTCTCACTCTCTCTCTTTAACTCTCTCTCTCTCTCTCTCTCTCTCTCTCTCTCTCTCTCTTTAACTCTCTCACTCTCTCTTACTCTCTCTATTTCTCTTGAATTGGCCCAACTCTCTCTCTCTCTCTCTCTCTCTAGCTCACTCTACCTTTCTCTAACTCTCTCTCTAATTTTCTCTTTTTAACTCTCTCTCTTTAACTATCTCACTCTTACTTTCTCTAACTCTCTCTATTTCTCTTGAATCGATCAACTTTGACTCTCTCTCTCTCTCTCTCTCTCTCTCTCTCTCTCTCTCTCTCTCTCCCTACCTCATTCTCATTCTAATTCACTCTCTCTCTTTCTCGCCTCTCTCTCTCTCTCTCTCTCTCTCTCTCTCTCTAGCTCTCTTACTCTCTCTTACTCTCTCGAACTAGTCAACACACTCTCTCTACCTCATTCTCATTCTAATTCACTCTCTCTCTTTCTCGCCTCTCTCTCTCTCTCTCTCTCTCTCTCTCTCTCTAGCTCTCTTACTCTCTCTAACTCTCTCTATTTCTCTCGAACTAGTCAACACACTCTATGTTTATAACACTCATTTTCTCTCTATCTAACTCTCTGTTTCTTTGGAATTGTCCAACTCTCTCTAATACACAATCTCTCTCTAACATTCTCTCTCTAGCACTCTCTCTCTCTCTCTCTCTCTCTCTCTCTCTCTCTCTCTCTCTCTCTCTCTTTAAACCTTTCTAAATCTCTCTTACTCCCTCCGTTACTCTCTCTAACTCTCTCGAACTGGCCAACTCTCTCTTTCGGACTCTCTTTAACACACACACACACACACACACACACACACACTCTCTCTCTCTCTCTCTCTCTCTCTCTCTCTCTCTCTAACGCTCTCTCTCTATCTAACTCTCTTTAAATTTCTCTAACTCCCTCTAAGTCTTTTTCTTCTTCTTTCTAACTCGCGTCTCTCTCTCTCTCTCTCTCTCTCTCTCTCTCTCTCTCTCTCTCTCTCTGTCTCTGTCTCTCTCTCGGTTTTTCTCTAACACACACTTTTTGTCTAACTCAATCTCTTTACCTTTCTCTAACCCTCTCCAATTCTCTTTCTTTCTCGAACCCTCTCCAACTCTCTTTCTCTTTCTAACCCTCTAGCTCTATAACTCTCTCTCTCTCTCTCTCTCTCTCTCTCTCTAACACTCATTGTTTCTCTCTTACTCTACCTTTCTCTAACTCTCTCTATTTCTCTCAAATTGACCAAGTCTCACTCACCCTCTCTCTCTCTTTAACACACACACACACA